>NC_081348.1:28156305-28279026 GCF_029784015.1 Lycium ferocissimum | reverse complement strand
ATAAAGTGCTATTTCTCACTATTGTTGATATGGTTTCTTAATTCATCCGAATTCAATGCATATCTTACCATCTGTAACGTGACCACATCCTTACTGTGCATCATTGAATTAACTACGTCTTTGTATGCCGGTGATAATGAAAACAGTAGAGTGCATGCTAGTTCTTCATCTCCCACTTAATATCAGCATGAGTAAGATCCATAACCAATTTATTAAAACATCAAGATGATCCTGTAAAGTTGTACCTGTCTTCATCTTGAAGGTGTGTAAACGCTGCTTTAACAACATTCTAGTTGTTGCTGATTTCTTCTGGTAGAGATCTTCAAGTTTTTTCCATAAACTCGTAGTTGTTTTCTCGGTACTGACTTCACATAACACACTATCTGATAAGGATAATTAAATTGCGCTAAACGCATCCATCTCAGTCTTCTGCTTCTCAGCCTCTTTCGTATTTTTGGGATACGAGTCGTCCAAAGCACAGATTGATCATTAGCCGCTTCATAAAATAACGCGCCGATCTTCCAGATGCTGAAGTTATTACTTCGCCATCAAAATTAAGCTACCTCAAACTTCATAGATGCCATAGTCTCCTCGTCTCTAGATCTCATTGACACCTTAGGCTCAGATACCAATTGTTAGTGCGGAAACAATAAAAACATTAATTAACGTGGTTCGGATCGATGTGATCACAGTGACGGAGAAACATCACGACACTTTTATTAATAGCAAGGGAGAAAGGAAAGGCAATATTGAATCTTTCTTAAGTTCTATATTCTGTCCTTCTTAATAAATCCTAATAGCATGTGTATTTCTACTACTAGGTCTAATCCTTTCCTAGAAAGGATCTAAATCCCAATAACATTCGAAAACCAACAAAGAAAAAAGTTTCCTTTTATTTCTTTCCGCTTTTGAGTAGGAATTGACTTGAATATCTTCTCAACTTCACAGTTATCATAGACACTTAAATTAACGATGCTTAGAAAAAAAAGGTCTGAGTGATATTACTTTCAGATCTAACTTCCATTTAATAATTATAGTTGACTTGTATTAATCATTCTAAATAACGACTTATCTTATTCTTATTGTATCCCTGAAATAATAAATTAATAAGTGAAATGGTTGTCACAATTGACTCAAACATAGACTAACAATTTTTGTTTGAAAGAAAAAAAAAAAAAAAAAAAAGGACAGAAAAAAGAGTAGAATTAATGTGAATCTGAATAATCGTGTGAGGCAACTCTGCTCTACATGGTCAATAATATTTAAGAAGCAAAATTTAATACTAAAAGACTTGTGATTAATTAACAATGCTATACGTCTTTCTTATATCTTCCTACACAGAGTATCATTTGCACAATATCCGGGTCAACTAACCATGTGGTTTTGTTTTCAACTTGCAACCAGGAAATAATCGAATTTATATACACTAAATTAGTTTCTCTCTGGAAAAAAAAAAATGGAAGGATGTTTAAATAGGCATGACACTACTACCTACCACAGAAATTTCGAAAATAGTTTGCTTCAGATCATGTCATCTGTAAATGCAATCAGAAAAAGGAGAAAAAAAAATACAGTAAATATTTTGGTTTGCAGAAGGGATAAAGGAGGAAACCTCAAAATAAAATTGAATCATATGTATTTTGCAGTGAATTTAAAAAAAGGGATTGTAAAGAGGGAAACCTTAGACTGATATAGAAATTTAATACTATTGAATTAAGTCGAAGGTTGTTAGATAATAATAAATACTCAAAGTTGAAGAATAAAATTTGTAGTAATACAATTATAATCAAATAAATCAATGAATAAGAACATGAAAATATGAAGTGTTCTTTATTGAAGCACATTTCGGTATAAAATAAAAACGTCTATAGTTTTGATTCAAGACCATTTATGTGACGATCAAGATATGCACGTGCTTGTCCAGTTGTCCTCATTAGAAGTATCGGTCCACATATTGAGGGCCATGTTTGACCCAAAAATTCTTTATTTGGGCCATTATCATGCATTTATTTTTTTTAAGGGCATATTTAAGTATATTCTTTAATCTTTTTCTGTAGTTGTCTTTTGAGTCTCATAATTTGCAAACATGTTGTAGGTCTCCTAAGAACGAGTTGTTGGAAATATTAACAAATATCAATGAAAAATGAAAAAAATGATAGAATTAACTTATCAGATTAAATCGATGTTATTACAGCCATCCTTTATCTTAAGCATTTTACCGGCCACGTCCGGTGGAAGCGATTTGGCCCCTTTCCTGCAAATCGTTAATGCCGATCACTCCAAAAAGTTCCGGCGACTTCCAAACACTCGGCTAGTGGTTGGAATTTTTGAACCGCTCAAACAATTGCCCAGAAAATAATATATGAAGAAGAGGAAGAAGATGTTTTCTGTGTGTAAGTAATTAACCAAAAAAGAATGATTTATATGCCAAGAATTTGGAAGGGTCAAAAGAGGACTTAATGAGTCATTAATCAATATTCAAATCAGCCATTAAAAGAGAATTGAAGAGTCGGTTACAATTTACAAACATGAAATAATGACTCATTATATAAAATAAAGTCACACTTAATGTCAAGAGAATGAATCAAGACATTTTCATAGTAACCATTGCATTACTAATGTAGGAATTCTACAATAGGAGTAAATAATTCCAACAAGAAGCAAGTATAATTCTTTAATTTGGTCAAACTTTTGAAAAGCCAAAAGTGTTTAGTTAAAAAGAAATTTACTTATTTTAGAGAATAAAGAAGTTTGGCTAAATTTTGAAATAAGTGTTTTTGAGTAATAACAGAAGCTAAAGAAGTAGCTTCTCCAAAAAAAAATAATAGGTTCTTTTGATAATTTTAGTACAAGATTACCCATCTAAAAAATTCATGTTTATCAAATAAAATTAGTATTAAGTAGTAACTTCCTTTTTCATAATTTGACACATGAAAATAATTTCTGAAAATGTTGTCCAAGCTCAAACTACTAACAAGAATACTTTTCAAGTAATTTAACCAAACACATACTATTATTATCCCAAAGACTTTAACAAAAAAAAAAGTTTTTTTTTTTTTTTATAAGAAGTACTTCTCAAAATAAGTTGATTTCTGCAATTTACCAAATAGAATGTTAATTTCACTTTTAGGGTAATAGCCGATAGGGATCTCATTTGGAAATTAGCCAAGTTGAAAGGGGCTTGTTGTAATTCATTAGGAATTGGAGGACATGAGTGTCAATGTCCTCAAGATCACGATCCTCCCTAAGTTACAGATCAATTTACGGTTTGCTCCAAGTTGAATAACGTTAATAACATTAACTTTACCTTGGTTATAAATTTAACATGTACTCATTGGCCTCTTTAAAGAGGTTTTAAGATATTTACAAACTTGAAGCGATGAACTTATAGTAATACTTTATGTATTTCAAATTCAACAAGGTTAAAGTTCATTTAGTATCTATGACGAATTAATGTGTTTCAAATCAAAGCAAAAGAAAATTATGACACATACACTACTTAATAGAGATAAGAGGGGATTTTTGTTCTTGACTATTCTCTATATTATTTCTACAAAATTGAAAATGAGTTCACATGTTCCGTAAATAGTTATACCCTCCGTCTAATTTTACATAAAACTATTATTACTAGAGGATTCAGATATTTTTTTAAATACGTTTTCTCAAACTATTTTGAAATATCTTAAGTTATTAACTATGATGGCTTGTAGGAATAGTATTTTTCATGTATGTAAATTTAATTTAAAATTTTCAAAAATCGATAGCGAACTCTTTACGAAAACTAGGTGCTTTGACTCTAGAGTCCTTTTACCAAAAATGGGACATATCGGATAAATAATTTAAATTATCGTCTAATAAATATTCTGTGCGCATAATGAATTAAGACATCAAAGGGATGGAGTAATAATAAGGGGAATGAATAATGAAGAAATAGCTGCCTTTGACTAATAAAGGAACGTTTGCTCGCATCTAAATCTTAGCTTTTTTACTTGGTCTTTTCGATTGCTTTACTCCTTAGTTGGGTGGGATGAGAGTGGGGGACAATTGCATAAATGGCCTTTTCTGAGGCCAGTTATTTACGTCAATCTATGGGCTAAAGTTTGTTAATAAAGAAATATTTATTTCACATCAATACTTTTTAAAGGCAAAACTTAACCAATGACTTGAGGAGAAAATACAAGGTACCCTTCAAAAGATCATTAGGTGCAAATAATCATGTGGCTATAAAAGAAAGAGACAAGGTCCCTCAGCCAACTTTTTTTTGCGCGGATTGGCCTTCACTTGGGGTGGTCTTTAATTTTTCTTTAACCGCGTCTTAGATTTTGGGTTCGAGCACGAAATTCCCGATAAAAAAATAAAAAAAATAAAAAGGAATTTTTGCAAGGCAGATGTTTGGATTGGCAAGGCAGAGTTTTGTGCCTGCAAAATTCTGCCCAAGGCAGAGTTTTGCATGGGAAGAATTTTACCTTCATGTCAAAACTCTGCCTTAAGGTAGAGTTTTGCCTTCAAAATTCTACCCGCCTTAATCTACCTTAAGGCAGAGTTTTGAGTTTTGAAGGCAAAACTCTGCCTTGCGAATCCAAACTCTACCTTGCAATTTTTTTTAAAATTTTTAACTGAGCGGGGGTTCATACACGAAACCAAGGGAATTTTAGCGAAGAGAAAAATTAAAGACCACCAATTTGAGGGGCAAAAATTAAAGACCACCCCTAGCGAAGGGAAATCCTGCAAATTGCCCCTCAACCAACGGAAAAACCTTTTCAAGCTTAGATGGTAAAGTAGGCCCAAACGGAACGAAATTGCATTTTTTTGCGCGGATTCCCCTTCAAAGGCACTGGTCTTTAATTTTTGTCCCTTAAATTGTTAGTCTTTAATTTTTGTCCTTCGCTTAAAAAAGTGACCGAAAATATCCTGAGGTTCCGGGTTCGAACCCCCGCTCAGTCAAAAATTAAAAAAAAAATAAAAAAAATTGCAAGGCAGAGGTTGGATTCGCAAGGTTGCCTACAAACTCCTCCTGGTAAGGCAGAGTTTGCCTTATGCTTGAAGGCAAACTCTGGCTTGCGGTTTTTAAAAAAAAAAAAAAATGTTTGACTGAGCGGGAGGTTTGAACCCGAAACCAAGGCGTTTTTAGGCGAAGGACAAAAATTAAAGACCAGCAATTTGAGGGATAAAAATTAAAGACCACCGGCCGAATAAGGGAAATCGTGCAAAATGCCCACAAAATTGGGCACATTATAAGTGATAACAAAGGATTGAGTTAAGGATCTATGCAAATAGGCTGTTACCTATGTCATTGTTAAAGTTTTGATCCCATTTAAAAAAAGTTGTGCAAAATAATCTCCACGCAAAAAGTTGGAGTTCAATTCTTCAGGGATCACTAGAAGACCTACCTTGCCACTTATGGCAGATCACCAAACGTTATGATGGATGTGCTTGTCACAATTAAGTCGACCTATCGATAGGATTTTAGTACAAATTGTGTCGTATCTTTGGAATAAAATCATTCATTTCGGCGGATTATCAAAGTTTATAACAGATGGAGTTGTCACAAGTGTCGAATCATTAAAATTTAAATAGCACAAATTATGTCTTGGAAAAAAATTGATCATTATTCTTGGCGGATCATCAAAAGTTTCTAAGAAATTTCATCAAGACACTTTTGCTGAAAAATGATCCAAATCAACTCTAAATTTGATACCTAATATTTTAATACCAATTGAAATCATTTTGAATGGTTAGATTCAATTCAATCCTTCAAAATTCATAAATCCATCTTCTTCAACAATCAAGCTTGACAAAACTTAAATGGTGTTTTAAGTTTCTTTAACCAAAACCAATCCAAACCAACAATAATAAATAAGTAAGAGGCCTTCAATTTTCTACAACATTATATGAAGAAAATGGAGATTCTTATTCAAAACTAAAAAAAAAGGTTTTTTTTTTCCTTCATGTGATTTCTTCAAGCCCCATATGATCTTATCATCATTCTCTCTCAAACCCTTCGTCCTCCTTTCACTGTTACGATCTCCAGCTCGTCTATTAATTTGTTTTCTTTTTCGAAACACTGGATCAAATTGTCGCTCTTCATTACCCTTTTGTGTACTCAAACTTAATTCTTTATTTACAGTTGTAATTCCATCGAAACAGTATAAGAAGGAGGACTAAAGGTTTGAGAGAGGATAAGGGTCTGGTCGTTTGTGTTTGAAAGAATAAACTTAATAAAGAAAAACATTAAGACCCCTTTCTTAGTTTTTAATAAGCGTGTGTACGTACATGTTGTGCTATAACTTATTTTCTTTACTAGGTAATTGATAAAGGAGGTAAGTAATATGAAAAAAGTAAGTTCAGGGGGATCATAGGACCCCCCACATAGTTTTGGTGTGTACATAGTTGACCATTGTCATAATTTAGGTGTGTTTCTATACTATATTCCTATATTAAAAGACTTGGACGTCGACTTTGAGCGCCGAAGTGGGCAGGGTCAGACCTTCAAATAAAGGCTATTTATATCCGGTTTATTTTTGTTACAAGTTTTTTTAATTTTTACTTAAATTTTGAATTATTAACTGAAAAAATCGGTTAGAAAAGACACCTCCTACGAATAGGTCTTCTTTCCTTTCTATATATTTGTTATCCCTTAAAGTTCCTATTCATTCTGGAGTAACGTTTGTCTTTAATGAATCTTGAAGAAACTTATTTATATCTCCAGAAAGAATGACACATTTGTACATTCACGCCGTCCCAATTTATTTGATACTCTTTTTTTTATGGTCAGTCCCAAAAAGATAGACATATTTGTATATTTAATACTCTCTGAATCTAATTTGTGTGACACACTTTCCTTTTTAATGTGTCCCAAAAAGAATGTCACATTTCTTTAGTTAGAAACAACTCAACTTTAAAATTCTCCTTTTACCCCTAATGAAAAACTTGTAGCCGCACAAATGTCTAACGTTTGTTTTAGACCACAAATTTCAAAAATCTTTCTTTCTTTCTTAAATTTTGTGCCTAATCAAATGGTGTCACATAAATTGGGACGGAAGAAGTAACTATTTAACGTTAAAATATTAATTTACCCTTAATGAGATGATTTATAACTACACAAATATCTGCAGCTTATTCTAGATCATTAATTTCAAAAAAAATTCTTTTCTTAAACTCTTGCCTAGTCAAATGGTGTCACATAAATTGGGACGGAAGAAGTAACAATTTAACATTAAAATATTAATTTACCCTTAATGAGATGATTTATGATTACACAAATATCTACAGCTTATTCTACATCATTAATTTCAAAAATCTCTCTTTATTATTTAAGGGCATTTTACATAAATGACAAACATTTAGGGTTTAATCAAGCTGCATAGCTAATGTTTCAATATTTACGTTCTGTAGCAAATCACCGATTCCCCACATGTGTATTCAATTTTTTTTTTTTTAGCTGTATTCAGGAATACAACAATTTTTTTCCAACTGTATTCGTAAATATAACTATCTGTATTCATAAATTGGCTTGTTGTATTCATGAATACAACTATTAAAAAAAACTGAATACATATACACCAATAATATAAAATACACCAAAAAATTAACAAATATGCCATATTTTTCTGTATGTATATAACAAATACAAGCGAAAAAACTGTATACAACATAGATACACCAAAAAATTAACAAGTACGCCATATTTTTCGGTATGTATACAACAAATATAAGCAAAAAATATTATATACACGGTAAATATACAACAAAAACAGTGAAAATCTACATTTTTTCTAGATCGACCGGAAAAATTTTTGGTGACCGGAAAAAATTCATTAATAAAACGACAACATTTTTTTTCATTTTTGCTTCCAACAATGCTCAGATCCGTTATAGATCTGAGCTTTCCTTTCATTTTTGCTTCCAACAATGCTTAGATCCGTCGCTATTTGGTGCTTTTCCGGCATAGATCTGAGTTTTTTTTTCCTTGTTGGCGCCGGAGAATAAAGGAAAAAAGGGTATGGCCGGATAAGAATTGGAAAAGGGGAAGGGGCCGCGCGATGACGGTGGTGAAAGGTCACGGCATTTCGCCGGGCTCCGGTGGGCTGTGGTGGCCGGCGGCGGGGTAGTGGGGAGAAGAGGGGGGAAGAGATAGGAGAGATGGGTTGGAAGTGAATAGTGGGATGAGTATTATTTTTTGTGTGTGTATATATATATATAGTTACTAAATCGTATTAACACATAAATATTTGCTATGAGAAGTAATTAAATTAAACTATAGCTACTAAATGTCAATACCCACTATTGTTTGTTATATCATGTAGTTATTCCATTATTTAAACTCTTGCCTAGTCAAACGTAAATTGAGACAGAAGGGTAATAAATACAGGACATACTGAAATCTCTTGAAAGAAAGAAAGGACAGAAAAAAAAAAAAAACAGAAGAAAACACTCTTTGTTGAGAAAATATGTCAGTCTCAACTCCCAAGGGGTCACATGCACAAGCATGGCAATTTGAACACTCAATTTGTCCAATTCCATGGAAGAAATAGGCGTTAAGACTTAAGAGCGGTTCCCCCCTCAATGTGTTACAATTATGGCAATTTGCACACTGAACAGGTATTATAGTAATTTCCTTGTGTTCTATTCTACAATGCGAGAGGTACATACATATATATTAAAAGTCTGATAATTTAAGGAAAGAATCAAAAGAGAAGTTTTGTGAATCCATACATATATGCCGTGTTTACGTTTATACCAAAGGATGTACTATATTCATTCTATGGTGTCTATGATATGCATTTTGTAACACTCTCCTGGCCTCAAGGTGGAACATAGATATTGATCATGTGCTTAGCTTGTTATAAGGGTAATCAATTCGAGTTCCATTTAATGTAATTGTAAACAAATCGACTAGTTGCTCTCCTCATGTCTTCACGTAATTAGTGGAAACTTAATATAAAAATATTCATGATTGCATAACATGCCAAGTCAATGGACTCCTTTTAAGCAACAATAGAATCTGTTCCAGAGCTGTCTAATATATGATCATAAATGCGGACATAAACATGCTAACACAATTACTGCAAAAATAATATTCGGATTGTCAAACAAATCACCATCATCTTTCATGAGTTACACATAACTTTCTTATTCTACATCCTTTCGACTAAAAAATTGGGCAACTAAATGATTAACTAATTAATGACTTAAATTTGAACTACAGATACTATCACTATATAACGTATTTCGTAGCTATATATAGGTATTTCGTAGCTATAGATACATTCTGTTGTAGTGCTACCAAGAAAATGATAAACTTATGTATTGTCGAAAAAGGGTAGTTGACCTCTTAAATTAGCTCAAAATACTAGCCAATGTTTTCTTAACAAAATTGCAAATTCGAGTACTTTAGCTGTACGTAAGTAGATACTACATACTAGATACTAGACAGCCAAATATTATGACAAGTTGATTTCGAATTCTAGCTCCCTATTTTCCCTTTAAGTACCAGAAAGATGATAACGACATAACAGATACAGGACATATTGAAAGGTAAAAAAGAAGAGAATAGAACACTTAAGAGAGAAAATATGTCAGTCTCAAGTGGTCACATGCACAACCATTTATTCAATTCTACAATTAGTTGCACATGCAGTGTGTTCCCTGCCCAGAATCAAATACAACTGTCAAGTGTCTTCACTTGTCTTTACTACCAGAATGACCATAACACACACACTTCACTTTATCACTTTGTTTGTAACCCTCTTCAAGTGCATTATATTTGTCAATATAATGTCACCCACATACTTCTTCTTCCTCACCTTTTTATGTCCCTTTCCTCATTGGTGTCTCTTAATAAACTATGCCTTTTATTTTTTTCTCTGTATTTTCGGTGAGCGATGCTAAAGTTCTTCCATGTAGGAGTCATTATTATTACATAAGAAATGCTTGCAATGTAAAACAATGTCCATCTGCTTCTAAGCGTTGAACTCATTTGGTTCGAGGACAATTTAAAGTTTCATGATAGTGATTCTTATAAAGACAGTTGAAAAGTGGTCAGTGAATGTTATTTTTACGTTCGATGATCAATAGTAACAAAGAGAACACTATTTCAAAGATTGTTATATTGTAGTTCAAATTCAGTGACCTACACAGAATATGTGAGTAGTATCGGCATATTATCATAATACAACATGTGTGCTAATTATTGGATATGGAGTCGGGGGGTTCTAATGTTGCTCCTATGACAAAGTGGTGTTTAGTTACTTCATATTATTTTTCGATTATTGTTAGTCAAATGTACATATTAATATTGCTTTTTAAATGAAATAAAGTTTATGGATATACGCACTTAATTAAAATTTTGGTGAAATAGATAATCCCTTAAACTTGCTAGTATATTTCATTTAGATATTTAAATGACGACTTGTTTCAATTGAGCACGTACACATGCACTTTTAGTTTCTACGCATGTTCTCGAGTGTCTATCACGTGGATCAGTTAATAACTTAAAATATATAACCTTCTTTAATTATACATATTATTAGTCTCAATAAGCCGTAACACTCATATGTGATATGACTATAACATGCATTTCTAAAGTGGGAAATAAAAAAGAGAGAGAAGCCTATGTCATGAGCACTTCATGTTTTAAAATTGTGCAACTCTCTGTATGAACTATAAACATGCCAACCTGTGTTTTTGACAGTGTCCTCATCATACAGATCACTGGAATCTTGACTTGGATAGCAAGAAGTATCTAATACAACAGAAAACAATAAAGAAATAACTTTTTGGCCAGACTGTAAAGCAAAAGCAGCACCCATCTGTACATACCATTTCATTTCAAGAGTTCTAAAGCACCCCCAAAATGTCGCCAAACAGAAAATAGGAAAACAAAAGCAAACTACAAGAACCATACATCCTTTTTTTAGTACAATTTTTAGGTTTAACCCCTAAACCCCATTATAAAAAAAGACCCTAAACCTACCTGATTACTGCATTAACAAGACTACTTAATTGATCTTAAACGACTAATTGTTGTTGTTGTTGTTGCTGCTGCTGCGAAGACGAGTCATCTTCATTGAAACAAATATATTGAAGCTTGGGTGATCTTCCCATAATTAAGGAGGAATCTTCTAAATTCTTTGGTGGTGGCCGGAGCAACAGCATCTCCTTTTGAAGATATGCACAATAAGTCTGGAAAGTAGTGGGAGTCACATTTAAGTGAAAACCCAATCCAAATAGGAAATCCACTTCAAGAAAGTTCATCTCTGTGGTGCTGATTCCTCCAACTTTGGCATAGTATGCATTATTGTAGTACCTATAAAATACAATTTGATAACAAAATCAGCTTACACTTTACACTTTTTTTTCATAAATATTATGTGATTAAAGTTTTGAGAAGAGATGAAGGGTCATCAATTGAATGTAGCTTTCAAATGAGAATGTGTAATCTTGACCATGCAACTAGAGAACTGAGTGGCTGTATTTGAAAGTGGGGTTTGATTTTTAAAAATTCAAAAGAAAAGGAGCAAGCAAGTTGTCACTGTGTTGCCATTAATTGATCTCTTAACCAATCATTAAGTCTTTGGTAAGTACTGATAAGAATATTATTATAAGTCATTAAATAAGATGCTTTATCACTTATTTTAAATAAATTACCGTACAATTGTGTAAAAAGAAAAAAGGAAATACTTAATGCAACTTCCTATGCATATCCAAGGTCTAGTGTGTTATAGTGATTATACAACTAAGACTTCCAAATACGTTGCCTCTTTTCTTTTCCCTTTCCTCTTTTTTTTTTTTTTTTTTTTTTTTGTTATCTTTTTTTCCTTTTCACCAATTCAATATATCAATGACCAAGAAATACTAAATCCATATAAAACTATGGAAATACTCTGTTTATCCACAAAATTTTCCGAAATTATGAAAATACTCTGCTAAATCAAAACCCAAAAAAAATCCATAATTCAACAACCCTTTCAAGTTGAAAATAAAACTAAAAAATTATTATTTATATTTTTACTCAATTCCAAGCAAATTGAGATCGACTATATATATGAATTCTCACTATCAATGTCATTCTACTTAAGCCTGTCTCAATTCAATGAAAAAATGATGATCGATGATTTTCTATTTTTAGAAGGCAAAAAAGCTGATCAAGAATGAATTATAACTCAAACACTATAATATTTGTTTTTAAAATTTCACCAAAACCCATTAAGCTGTCTTTTCCTAAAATTCAGAACCACTAATATATTCAAAATCTTAACTACGTCTCTGAATTTTATAGTCTAGTTAATTATGTAAAACAGAGTAGTCTGTTTAAAAGAAAAATTAGAGAGATTGAGCAAATGAACTTACATATCATCCATGAATTTAGCAGCAATCATGACACTGGTAATAAGCAAGCGATGAATATTGAAGGAGTTGATTGGCAAAGAAGGCTGGCACTGAGTGAAGCGATCAAGATAAACATAAGCAACAACGAAACAACAAGGGCTACAATTAGCATACTTGAAAATCCTCTCTAAATAGCTTTGAATTGAGATATTTGGCCTTGTTAGTCCATGGAAAACTGAAATCTTCTGTGGTTGAAATCTGCCATTTATATCGTTAGTTTCAGCTACCCTTTGGAGCAAACAAGACAAGTAATCTATCAGTTTTGGCATCAAGTTTTGATTTTGAATCTCCAGTTCTGCCATTCTTGTTTGGTACAGAGAAAGAAAGGAAAAAGGAGAGAAAAGAGGTGTTTTTGTGTGTGTTGGATGTGTAATGTGTTGTTTAGATGTTGTAATATATACGTGATGTTTTCTTTTCTCTGAATGTTTTGTTTTTTATTAAAAAGAATTGTTGCTTTTTGGTTTTTTGTTTGTAGTTTATTTTGCTCTACTTCTTGTGAGTAACAACCTGTACTGTTGGGTGTTACTTCTGGTGGGTAAATTTAGTTGACAAATATAGCCGTATGAATTTGAAACATGACACTCAAGTCCAAGTTGTTTTTTTTTTTCTGTGGAATACGTGAAGACCCCTAAACTTGACGTGTTTTATTTAGTGCACACTCAAACTAATGTTAAGTCCTAAGTACCCCTAAACATGACATTTCGATATCCTTGACTTCACTAATTACACGGACTGTAGTTGAGTGTTCACATATGTTCTTCATGTTGGAATCTCATGCAATGTGGATGTCCGACTTGATTGTATATATCTTGATTATTTTATTGAATATTTGTTGTGTAATTTTTACCAAAGACAAGTACTGACTAATTACTTCTCATTTTTTGTTCTCTAATTGGATTTGAAAACCTAATCTCCTATGATTTTCGCTCCAATATATTGATTGCTATACTACACATTTAGTGCTAAGATTACAAATAAAAATTTCGTTTTTTTAAAGAATATTGTTTTTGTTTCGTGAATGTTATTCTTGGGGGTGTCTTTTAGGCTTGAAAGTTTATATGGGAGTGAGTTGGATTTGGATTCTTTAATTTGAACTCAAGTGTTCGGTAGAGGGAAAGGTAGGTTGGTCGAGTTGAGTACTTACCTTTTTTTGGAAGACTTAAAAAGTCATTAATTATAAGCCCTTTTTTTCCCTTTCTTGTGGAAAAACTGTTAGAAAAAGGCAAAATACATCAAAGCACCCCTGAACTATACCCGAAAAGTCGATATCACACCTAAACTATACAAGCGACCTATTACACACCTTAACATCTAAAAACTGAAATTATTTACCCCCGCAACCGATGTGGCATAAATTATAAAAATAATTAAAAAAGAAACGCGTGTTTTAGTTAAAATTTGTTTATTATTTTCTCTTTTAATTAAAAAAATATTTTTTCTAATCCCCACCCCAACCCTCCCTTTCTCCTTCCTTTTCTTCTTCATCTTTTTCTTTTTCATTCAACGTGTCTTGCCCCCTCCCTCCCCCCCCCCCGCCCGACCCTCACGCCTCTCCTCCACCCCCCGCCACCCCCCAGCCCCTAGCCCCAATTTGACCACCACCACGCCGCCCCTTTCCTCCACCTTCTTCACCATATATATATCCAACACTAGATTTCAATAACCACCACCTCCACTAATTTCAATAGCTACCATTAAACCCACCACCACCAAAATCAAAATAGCAATACCAAATCTTAATACCAATACCGAATCAAAATCATAATCTATCAAGTAAAAAGAAGCAAGTGGATTACTACTAAATCTCTGCAAACTCTATTGGATTGTGAATTTTTTTTTTTAATAATGAAATTAGCAGAGGGAGAAAGGGCGGGGGAAAGGTAGCAGTGGGGGTGGGGATGAGATTGAAAAAATATGAATTTGAAGGATGAGAATGAAGAAGAAATGGGGTGAAATGGGAATGAAGAAGAAATGGGAATGAAGAAGAAATGGGGTGAAATGGGAATGGAGAAGAAATGGGAATGAAGAAGAAATGGGCTGGTACTACTACTGCTGATGTAATAGCAGCAGTAGTCGTAAAATTACTAATACTTCCTCTGTTCAAATTCATTTGTCCATAATTATTGAAGGATTGGTTGCGGTGAAATTGGTGGCGGATTGGTGGTAGTGAAATTGATTGCGATGGTGGTAGCGCATTGGTGGTTCCAGTGAAATGAGGTGGTGGTGATGAAGAAGATATAATTATTGAAGGATTTTAATGGTTAATTAGGGATTAATTAGTGTAAATATAATTAATAAAAAAATTAAATGAATAAAGAAAAAGAAATAAATATAAAATTAAAATTTAGGAAATTTCTAAGGTGGCGCTGACGTGGTGCTGGTGTGGCGCTGATGTGGCAAGAGAGTGGGTTACACTTCACATTGTGCAAGTGGTCATCAGTTTGCAGGGGGTAAATAATTTCAGTTTTTAGATGTTAAGGTGTGTAATAGGTCGCTTGTATAGTTTAGGTGTGATATCGACTTTTCGGGTATAGTTCAGGGGTGCTTTGATGTATTTTGCCTTAGAAAAATGATAATGGGGAAAGAGTGATGGGCATGCCTTTTCGATTTATCATGTGATTACACGTGGATTAGTGTTCCTGACTGTTGGTGTAGGTCCCATTTTCAAAATGATCTCTCATGTGTTTTGATTCTATGAGCAATTAGGTTACATAATTAGGATTTTGTTTTGCATCTTAATTCCAACAATGTTCTTGCTTTTCCAGCCATAATAATAAGTTTGTGGGCAAAAAAGGATCCAAAAAGAAATCACTTAAACAGATAATATGTCCAACAGATCATGTTAGGATCGGCGCGATTAGATCTCTCTCCACCAAAGTTCAAATTATATTATTGAGCCTATTTAAACAATAAACCGGATTTTCTTATTAGAAAATCTCATACATGAATCTTAGATCCACAAAAGAGAGAAATAAAGAGCAGAATAAAAATAAAAACAAAGCATAGAATATACAGCGAGGTTCATGTCAATGTGCTTTTGTCCCTATAAGTCATAGTTGGCAAAGGTACATTTTTCTTGGTTATTCACAAAAAACCAAGGTGCATGTTTGTGCTCATTTTGTCTACTGGCACCATGTCTAGTCTATTACTAGAAATCACTTTTATAAAATTACATATTCCCATCAATGTTGGAGCATTAATGGCAAATCTTTTGTGAATGACTTTAACTTATATATTGACATTTGACGGTATAAATATTTTGCACTCTTAATATTGTCTATTGATAAGTCCGTATCCCCGTTGTCTTATCTACACTACTCCTTTGCTAATATTTTGTTTCTTTGCTCAAGGGGTAAAGAAAATATTTTGGTTAGTAGATGGAATAATTTTTATGATGCGGTAAAAACTGTATAAATAGCACCCACCATCTCTTTTTGGCTTTGTTCTTGAAAAAAACAGTCTTTATAG
This sequence comes from Lycium ferocissimum, assembly GCF_029784015.1. Classification (NCBI taxonomy): domain Eukaryota; kingdom Viridiplantae; phylum Streptophyta; class Magnoliopsida; order Solanales; family Solanaceae; genus Lycium; species Lycium ferocissimum. Next base: position 28,263,168 of record NC_081348.1, on the reverse strand, counting down.
TTTTAAACTCCATAACAATGAGTGACTATTTCACAATCCCGGCCACTAAAAAGCGATTATTTGTAATAAATATTACCAATAAAACTTTTGTTACCAAAAGAAAGTTTGTTCCTCTAAATTAGGTAAATCAATCCTATTACCCAAGGTTGATGGGATTTAAGAAATTTGGTGAATAACAAACTGGAAAGAATGTGACAACTTGGTTCTCAACCTTAATTTTATGAATCATTTCATTTTCATGTACGTTGTCTTAAAAGAGAGTGATAAGGACATTTTAAGTAGATCGCAGCATATTCGTTAGAGATATTTAACATTTATGTTGGTCGAAGAAAATAAGTATTTGAGGAAATAGTTGAGATGTATAGAAAGTAACTGAACATCAGTGTTACCAGAAAGAAAATATCAGAGCACACTCTTCAAATTAATAAATAATTGTACCTGCCATCAATTATTCTATAATTTCAGGTACCTATAAGTTACTAAGACAAGACATTACTACCTTGGCAGAATTTGTCATTAGAAGATAATGAGTTGGTTACTAGAAATTAAAAAGATGAAAGAGTATATATAAGGCCAACTATGCAACTACTTTACTACCTTTCTTTAAGAATTTGCCAACGGTTCACCATTAATTTGGTGTTACCTTTTCTTGAGGTAAATATATAAGAACCAACTATCTCTTAATAGCAATATTATAATATTTGCTTTCTAACATGGTACAATTATTTACTTCATCGGATATAATAGTGGTGATATTGTTTGGATAAGTATACGTACCTTTTTTTTTTTCATGGCAAGAACTAACTGAACAAGCAAAGTAGGAAGGCTCTCATTGATCAATTGAGATAGGATTTTTTGAAAAGATGCAAACAACAATGAAAACATTATCTCTAAAATTTTAATATTAATATGACTTTAAATAGCCACAAAAAAAAATTAGTAGACTCCTACAACTAAAATATTAGATCCTTGCTATAACTAAAAATTGAATATTCTGGTAAATAGAATATTCGATTGTTTCTACTGCTAAACAATTAATAATTCTTTGAAAAAATTATAGCAGTACGTAACATTTGTTACATCCAAGAAATTTAACGTAGTTCAAATAGAAAAGAGAAATAACAAAACTCTAGTATAGTATTTCAATTAGCGAACTTCACTCCAAAAGTTACACGAATGAACAGTTCTTATAACAAGATAAAGGTGAAACTTATATAGGTGATATATAAATCAAGATTAAATAAAGCTATAAGACAAAAAAATCAATTGAAAAATGTGCTAGAAAGAAGAAAGGTTCATTTTTTTCGACTCTTTTCACGCATGTTTTATTACTTGTGAATAGTTAAACCCTAGCTAATGAACAAAGAACATCTACTTGAAAGTGATCTTAAATTGTATAAAGTTTAAATTCTACTATATATTGTTAGTGAGGAATTTTTATGATCACGTCACATAATCTGTTAAATGAACCCATTTTATTTTCAAATAAATTCTACATTTTAAGGAGACTTACCCTGTAAACATCATTTGTGTGAGCTGATAGTGTAATAAAAAATTTAAGTTAAATACAATTGTAAATTACACTTTTCTCACCAAAGATTTTGCTTGTCAATACCTTTTGAATGTTCTTATGTACAATACGTATAACTCTTAAGGGTTTCGTGTCGTTTACAATAATCTAGTGATCTACGTCCACATAATATACAATTATCCAAGCATACAGCTGGATTATATGGGTAATTAGATTCCAAAAACTTTTATCTTAGACGAAAATCATAAGACGTTGGGACTAAAGCCCCACCTCCACGTTGTACAGGTGAATAAGGTTGTTTTGTGATCCACATGAACTGCTATTAATTAAACTAAATACTAGTAACATTTTCTTATCGGAGACAAATCTAAATGATAAAGTATCTTAAGCTAGCCAAATTATTACATATGAAAAAATTAATTAGTTTTGTATTAAAATGAATAATCATTTTTGTATTAAAATTGCAAGTCACGGTAAACTTATGGTTTCTAAGTCCAAAAAGTACAAGAAGAACTTTTCTTTTTAAATTTCAAAAGTCACCCTAAAAGTAGATCAATATAACTTCCCACAAACGAAACAACTTAACTTCATTGAGCTAGGAATATTTAGGATTCCTTCACTCTCAATCAAAGGTCTGGTTAGAATTTAAGGATGGGGAAAACTTTTGATAAGGAGCGATTAATTACCTTCTTTACTGGACGTATCCGTTCGAATTCAAATTAGTTGGCAATACGTTCTGAATATCATAAAATAATTTTTTTAAAGAAAAACACTAAAATAGGTACCTATCCCCAACCCCACCAAAAGAAAAATGATATTAAGAAAAGGGCAGTTTTTGCCTTGGAGTGAAACAAGAGCAAAGCATGTCTTGTAAGAGAGAGGTTCTCCATATTTTTGAGCTACTCTATTTATAAAATTTAAGAGTATACAATACTTTATACAAATATATATACATACATTAGCTTCTTTGTAAGTGATACATTTTCAACCAATGTGTCCTGTCCTCTCCATGTGATATTGTGATCCCCTCATGGCTACCCTAATCTCATGCCTTCCCGCATCCCTCGCCACCAAATATTTGTTTGTATCTATGTCTGTGAGTGTGATCATTGAATTTAATAGTCATGTCACAACGATATGTTTTAGTATAAACAGAATAATAGTCTGTTTTATTGAGGCATATGATATTGTTGATTGGACGCAAAGTTTTAAAAAAAAAAAAAATTACAATGAATAAATTAAATTTTTCTCTGTATTCCAAAAAATTTAAAGTGAAGATCCGCGTACATTCTACCTTTCTCAAACTCTACTTGTGGAATTACACTGTGTATGTTGTTGTTGTTAATTTAAATATTTATAACATGCCACAACCCACAAATACAAGTAGCTCGTGATTTTTAATATGTCATGTTAATACTATAAGAGTATTTTATTAAAAATACAATGAAACTTAGAAATTTTGAAATAGTATAAAAGTGTATATATCATTCTAGTTTCAAATGCGTTTAGAGGGAAAGGGACTGCGGCTCCACCAATTAACGTATGCAATTTGAATTCAAAAGAGTTAAATTAAAGTTCCATTTTCCAAAGGAATTATAAGTGACAAAAACAGTATGTTCCAAAACCGAAATGTTTATTCGCAAAACAAACATAGATATTTGTTTGTCTTAAAAAAATATATTTTCGAAAACTACGTCCATATCATTCCGCAAAACCATGGGCCTCACCCAGCGCCCACCTTGAAATAGCCTTCTGCATCTTTTTATTTTCTTTCTGTTTTACTTTTACCACCTTTTCCCTTATGGAAATTCCATTTTGATTCAATATATTTTCTTCTTCTTGTCATATTTTAATTCAAATTAAATTACTTGTTAGCACCATCTATGGATATTTAGGTGTTAATTTAACCGATAGTCGCTCAACTTTTACTTTATTACGCCAAAATAACTAAATTATATTTTTGTAAACGAAAATAGGGCGATGTTTTATACTCATTTTGTCACGAGCAAAACATGCCACCGGAATGTGGTTGAAGCCACATGATAATGAAAATGATGCCATCACCGACGGTTTTCCTACCTCTCGTATTAGCTACTATTATATGTTTCTACCGAAGAATTGAGTCCTAAAGTTAAGCCTTTAATGCTTAGTTTGTCGAGAGTATAACTTGGCATGATACCCCAACTTGATTTGTTCCTTGTGGTGGGGTTCAACGATTGGTCTAAAAATATCACACATTTTATTAGTGTTGCATCTCTGTCGTTGACATTAACAAACTACTGCTTACACTTTCTGACAAAAGTGGATAAATAAGGGTATTAACTTGAACTTCCATCACCGTGGATCGGAATAAAGCCATAAAATATGTAACTGCTAAAATGAATGAAGGAAAAAACAAACGCATGGTAAAAAGTGCGTGACATCCAAAGTTTGATTTTTTGAAATGAAAGACTGAGCAGTTGATGAAGATGAAGCTACAAGGGAACTTGCTTACGGGTTTGGCAAGCTTCCTAAGGTATCTACTGACCTCGCTTCTACTCGAACCTAAATATTGCCGTTTATTCTGAAATAATCTCCTTATTATGAACAATCTAATATATTTTCTGTGAAATATATTGGACAAAACACAGTAAGTTTTGTTTCCTTTTTAGATCTTGTTTTCACATAAATCCGTGACTTATTGTTTTGGTGCATGCAGGGGCAAGTCTTTTCCTTCATCCGTATCGACAAAATAGAGTAACACACAGTGCTAGTTGTCGCAGCAGTTAGTGTAACATCTAGTCCTCAGTCCTCACTAACTCAAGTGTGGGGATAAGTAAATGCTGCTAGTCCGGCATCTGAAATCTTTCTACTGTATAAAGTCATCAACCTAGCTCCTTTTTGCAACTGGATCCTTAGAGTTTGTCTGTGACGTGTGCCTGAAACTGTAGGTAAAACATTTAGCCCCATTACAAGAATCCTTCATACGATAAATTATGTCGTTCTACAAGAAATGAAATAGCATGAACAAAGTATTTCCATTGGAAGAGTCCACTCACTGTACAAGAAAAAGGAAAGAAAATCATGTACAAAGTCTAGTACAAGTATTTAGGAGATAGCAGCAACATATGCTAATTCTTCTATACTCAAAATAATTGTCATGAAACACCGAAACTATCTATCTCTTTAGAAGCCACACGCAGTTGTCTATGTATTACTGGCCATCAGCATGAACGCGCGCTTGCGCCTCTCACTTTATCAAGTTTCTAAGATTGATCCTTAATTGAATTCGAAGTATCGAGAACTTACAGAAAACCAATCAACCACACCTCAATACCAAATCTGCTGGAATTGGCAAGAACTTAAAAAGGAATGAAAGAAAAACGTTTTTTCCCGTTTCATTAACTGTTCTCAGACATTGCAAAGCAGAAACCTCAAAATATGTTGAAGTCATCAGAAGCTATAGTTGAATTGTTAAGCAGCCAATATACAGTGGTGCAAAGTATCCTCACCCATGACACAGAGAGACCAGAAAGAGGAACATTTGGGAAACAATTCTTGTGAGAATTTCAAGAGTACACGATGAGTCGGTGACATAACGCAATGTGTAGAAAGAAAATGAAATTTTCTAGCTGACCTCAAATAGATTAATGCACAATTCTCATATCTACAAATAAACCTGCAACACACTTGTTGACACCCCTGGTAAAACATGTGTATTGATTGGCGAAGCTAAAACAATACACTTCTACTAAATGTTCAATAAACTACATATATAGGGAAATGGATCTTCATAAACCTAAGAAAAGAAACCAAAATCAGTCGATATGTGTTTTTCATGAATATATTGCTTCTCAGCTCTACACGGACTCTTGCATTACTCGTGCATCATTATCATCAACAACAAAATACCTAGTATAGTCCCAGCAGGTGGGGTCTGGGGAGGGTAGATGTACGCAGACATTACTCGAGCATCGACATACCAAAAATCCGATTTCATGAGGCATTATCCCCCAATGTGTGTACCTGGAAAAATCGTTGCAAGTGATTGAAAAAGTATCACAAGCTTCCTTGCAATTGGTCGAGCAGTATCTCAGATCCTTCATCATTATCAGATGTATCCTTCTCTATTTCTGACTCACTACTGGTAAATGTACCATTTGATAATGGAATATATGACATGTACTTTTCATCATCAAGACACCCAACTTGCTTCAACACCTCCAACAGGGCTTCTTTACTTTGTGTATCCTCTTCCTGCTCACAAAGCCTGAGAATGGAAGATACAGTTGCAGGTTTCGGTCTCCAGCTCTTTGATCCCAAAGTTGAAACAGCATCCTTCAAGCACGACAACGCCTCAGATATTCTCCGTTCCCTGATATGTCCTTCAGCAAGAATCTCCATTGTCATTGAGTTTGGCTTTCCTCCAGCTTCAACCATCTGGTCGAAGAAAGCACTAGCCTTGTCCGGAAAACCCTTCCTCACATAATAACCCAGCAAAAGATTTCCTATTCTAGGATCATAGTGCACCTTAACAGGTAGCCACTCGTCATATATCTTTTCTGCACCTTCAATGTCATCCAACCTCACCAAAGAAGATATTACAGAATGATAACCCAAGTTTGGAATATTTGGGAACTGCGACTGGTAGGTTTCCCAAATCCGGAGAACCTCTTCCTTTTTACCAAGACTACCATAGAGACTGATGAGATAGTGATATGGAATTCGATCACGACCTGTGATTCTGCTCTCAACCTTTTTCAAAGAATCGTCAGCTTTTTCCAACTGCCCCAATTTAATGTACATAGTAGCCATAGTGCTAAATGTAGTCCAATTTGGATTGATCTCAGTGTCCAGATTCATTTGTTCGAGTACTTTTTCCATTTTTTCTATAGATCCTTGAGATCCACATGATGATAACCAGATATTGTAGGAATATATATCTAATGGAATTTGTTTCTCCTTCATTTCTGAAACCACTGACTCAACCTTGTCGTAGCCTTTAAGGTTCATATAGAGTGTCATCATCACATTGAATGGAAGAGCATGATCAGTGTAGCCTCTGTTTCTCATTTTATCAAGTAAAGATTCAGCTTGCTCCTTCTTTCTAGCCCGCACAAAGGCATTTAAAAGAGACCCATATATCCGCTTATCTTTTAAGGTGTCTGGCAACTTTACGAAGTATTCTTCAGCACTTGATATTCCATGTACTTTTGCTATCAGGTCTAATTGAATAGCAGTATCACTGGTGGTTAGTCTAAACCTCTCTGCTCTATTGTTCATCCACTCATACACCTGCAGGATACAAGATTAAGTTAAGCCCCAACGGAATTGCATTTCGTGGAGATATATAGCGGATTCAATGAGTTAAATGAGAACTTAACGGAATCAAGAACTCAATACAAGGACAATTAATCAAGTTCTTATCATAGGACTGGCAGAAAAATTGCACATTTCTCTAGTATACCAATTTACATTTGTATCCAGTCTGGCTGACAAGTCCTGACCACAAGAAGTCTGTTGACACTCATTCGAAGTTTTCAAGTTTCAGACTTTCGCATTTGGTACAGACAGAGTGATAAACATGTTCAGATTTTGATTTCTTTTAGATCATTAGTTTCACTTGGTCACCAAATAGAGAATAACCTTATAGGGTATTGTCCACACTGCACAATGATCAGTGCAATTTCATGCATCCATCCGTAAACGGTTCAAATGAAGTAGCTTGCAAAGAGGGAGTTCCTTGGCTGGTACCACTAGATAGAGCTACTAATAAGATAGGCCACCATTTTTTTTCCGATAAGGTGAAGACAAAGTAAGATGGGACATCATTAAGGTGAACAAAGACAATAGCTTCAGGTAAGATAAATCCAAGAAGGTAAATTCCAATAGTGTCTTGCACATTGAGTGAAACAGAATGAGATAATAAAAATAATCACAAGATACTCCCATCGCCTCAATGCAAGAAGCAAAAAGACTCTGATAACCTTCAAAGATTTGGTATCCATAGATACAGTCTAAGACTTGCAGTACTAGATCTTGATTGCATCTTCACTTCAGAACATGTTGCAACAACATCTCATACAAGCTCTCAAGAAATATATTATTCAAAGTGCGCGACTTTGGGCCACTCATGCTCATCATTACATAATTAGGAGGATGATAATTTTCACTAATTTTCAAACTTTTTGTTAATAGAAGTTTCTTCATGCCATTGACACTTATTTCGATGAAATTGAAAAATTTAGGGGAAATGCAACTTCTGGCACACAACAGCATGTTAAATTCCAACTTATCCTTAACATACACATAATTCCAACTATTTTATATCAAACCGAAGAATCCAAGCAAAGCAACACAGAGAACACAATTAATCACCAATCAACTTAGCAACCAAAAAAACTAAAAATTTGACTGCGCTATTACTAGAAATTCAAGCATCGGTAGCTAGAGACCACAAAACAATAATCAGATAAAAAACCACAGACAAAAAAAAAAAAATTGAATCTCTAATAAATTTGCTACCTCAAGAGCAAGCTTATAACGTCTAAACTTCCTGAGCTCTTTAATAACCCTAGAAAGCTCCCATTTTGTAACTTTTTTCCCCTCATTTTCCCACTGATTCAACACACTAACAGAGCCTCTTTCTGGTCCATCATTCATAGATATTCTTTTGTAAATAGTATTCCATTTCACTATTGGCCTCCTCTCATAGTCAACAGTCCCATAACTATGCACCTGTGATATTGAGGAACAACTAATAATAACTGAATGGTTTTTTGGGCACGTTAGGGGTTTAGTAAAACCACCACCAAAATTGCAAAAGCCATATGGTAAAGAGAGTGAATAAGAAAGGGATGATGAAAAAGAAACATGGTTTTCAGTTTTGTGATGTGGGGGTTTAATGGTGGTGGTGGGTTGTAGAAGCATGTTTTTTGGGGGGTTTGTAGGGTTTTGAGATACAAAAATGGGAGTTCTTGAAAGTGGAGGTGAGGAGTTTTTTCTGTTAAATTTTTGGTTCTGTAAAAGATAAGATGTCGACCTGAAGAATCTGTATGCTAGAGTGACAGAGTGATCCCCTCGAGTTTCTTTTATATCGAATGAGTCCTTGAAACCTTCATTTGTTTGCATTTCAGTCCAAGAGCTAATTATGAAATGAGTTAAAGTTATATGTATGTACAGTGTAAACTATTTTTATAATATCCATATATTTTAATTAGTTATAGTAGATAATTGAATTTAAGTTATATATACCGCACGACATATAATTTTTATATCATAAGCGTAATTTAACCAATTATGGTAAGTTACTTGTATTAATCAATACTTATTAAATTGAAGTGCTTAGATTTATCTAATTTTAAGTGATTTAATGCTATATAATTCTTCTGTAGTCGTTGTATATAACTTAAACTCTAAATTATTTATCAATATGCAACGATAAGAGTGACAAGAGTGATCCTCTCGGTTTTGTTAAGTGACAAGAGTGATCCTCTCGGTTTTGTTTTATCTCGAATGAGTCCTTCAAACCTTCATTTCTTTGCATTTCAGTCCAAGAGCTAATCACGAAATGAATTAGAGTTATATTTATGTACAATGTAGAGTATTTCTATAATATCCATATATTTTAATTAGTTATAGGAGATAATTGAATTTAAATTATATATACCGAAAGATAATGTATATAATGTTTATATCATAAGCGTAATTTTACCTATTATGGTAAGTTACTTATATTAAATAATAGTGCTTATTAAATTGCGGTACTTACAATTATCTAATTTTAATTGATTTAATGCTAAACAATTCTTATATCGTCGGTGTATATGATTTAAACTCTAAATTATTTATCAATTAAAGTAATATGAAATGACAATGTAATTATTTTTTTACCATCAATGTATTTTAGTCAGTTACTTTACTTTGTAGGTTATCGAATATGGTTTACTACTGAAATTTACTTGTTATTGTAGGTTATCTCGACCTAATGGTGTAAAAAAAATTACAGGCATAATGACGAATGGCAGGGTTGAGGCAGCCATTATGGTGATTGATCGTTACATTAAGGTCTGACTGTACAACATTTGACACATAATTATACAAAAAGGAATGATATTTTTTTGAACAATCACCACTTGACTGAACCCCTTGAACTGTAGTTTGTATTACTAGTACATTCTCTTCAACCACATACAACTCTTGGCACATAAACTAAAGAACAAAAATACAACATTTAAAAGGACTAAATAAAAAGAAACAGTTATCATGTGGCAGCAAATTCTGCCCCATATGGCACGCAAAAAAAGTTCACAAACTCAACATCCTTGACTTTATTGCAGCAAATCATCAACAAAATTAGCCTAATTTTACACAGTAGAGACAAGGGGTTCATATTCTGGATCAGTAATTTCCTCATTCAGAGAAAAATCCTCTGCTATACACAGAACTGCATGAGCCAAAATTATAGGCACCGTTAAAGCGAAAGTAATTAAAAGAGGGATTCCAGCATCAGTGAAAATAAGAGCAAGTACTGTCCCAATGGCTAACAGTGGCAGAACAATAGGCCTAGTATCGAACTCGATCAGCCAATGAAATAGGACAGAATTGGCCACTGCACGAAGCAATAGCAAATACAAAATTGTCACTTCCTTCATGGCAATTAAATAGACTAATGAAACCTTACGTTCAGGAAAAAGCATGATGAAAAGGAATATCCATGCGAATTCAGCATAGTATATCCCGAATTCGCTCAAGTCTTTTATGATTCGCGCTGCTGCTGATTTAATGGTGGCAGGGATACTAAATGGACATGTAATCTGAAAGGAAAGTGGTTGGTTTTTTTCCAGATTTGGGATTTGTTTTGATTCGTCAGGCTGAGTTTGGGAAGGAGGATTAGCAGAAGTGACTGATGGTTTTTGCACTGCTGCACCATTACTTGCCATTTTAAAAGATGAATGTGTGAGTGAAAGTATGGATAGACTAAGGGTATTTAGTGATTATATAAAGTAGAAATGAGTTACTGTCAGAGTCAATACTAGGAATTTTCTTCTCTTTGATTTTAAGCATAGACTTTGAAAAAATGAAAAAAAAAAAATCATTGACAAGTTCATATATCGTGACTTTTTGCCCCATTGGTACGTTTTTTCACTTTTAAAAAAAAAAAAAAAATCAGTTTAGAAAAAAACTTTAAACCTTAATGATAATTAATTAGGTGTAATCAAATGTGAAGTACTCAATCAAAAAACGACACGTGTCAGATTTTATGCTTCTCACTTTCCCAAAGAAAGTGAAGTACACTCACCTTGCCACATCAGCGCTTAGGGTGGTAATTATTCCGTTTTAAAAAAATTTAGGAGGGTAATAGGAGCCCTGAAAAGGTAAAGTGTGTCGTTGCAATTTTGGTCAAAGTTTTTGTAAAAGTTCGAGGGTAACGAATACTTATTTCTATATATATCAAGCTTCATATATTAGATCCATAAGATCAAAACTGAAGTAATAAAAGACAATGAAGAAATTGAAACAGAGATATGTAGATCAACTGATGACTTGAGTTTTTCCTCAGAATGATTTTCATTTTTGTGTTAATATACGTAACACTCAACAGAGCTGAAATCATATTTCAGTGTATAAGACTTCTAACTAGTTAAGTTCACATAGATTAGCAACAAAACTGGATATGTGCATAAATGAGTCAATATCTATGCATCGTAATGCACTAAAGAATAAAAAAGAATTTAATTAGAGATATGAATAATTGAACAACATAAGCAAGATTTCTCCATCCGACAAAATTTGTGAACAATTTAACAAGATAGATAAAGTGAAGATAATCCGCTCGGCAAAACTTGTGAATAATTGAACACTAGCAAGATTTTCCCATCCGGTAAAACTTGTGAATATTAGGTAGAATGAAGATAGTGTCGGGTGCCCAACAAAACTTGTGTAGATAAAGTGAAGATAATCCGCTCGGCAAAACTTGTGAATAATTGAACACTAGCAAGATTTTCCCATCTGGTAAAACTTGTGAATATTAGGTAGAATGAAGTTAGTGTCGGGCGCCCAACAAAACTTGTGAACAAATTAGCAAGATAGATCGAATGAAGATGATACCAAGTTGTGGCCCGACAACAAAATTTGTGAACAATTTAACAAGATAGGTGGAATGAAATAGTATCAGGTTATCTTGTGACCATCCATAAAAAAATGTGAACAATTGAACAATCATAAAAAATTGTGAACAATTGAACAACACAATCAAGATTTGTCATTCCGACAAAACTAGTGAACAATATAACAAGATAGGTAACACGAAGATAGCACCAAGCAGATGTCATCCGTCAAAAGTTGTGAATAATTGACCAACACATGCGTGTACAATTTGCCCATCCAGCTAAACTTGTGACCAACTCAAGAGTACAGTATCAAGTTTTGGGTGTCCGGCTTAACTTATGAACAAGCGTAATTTATTTCCTCCAATTATGCATCGCCAATGTTTTTATTTTCTTTAAACGGGGACAAAATATAAACCGTAATCTCAAATCATCCTATGTATGTAAATCTTCCAAATAACTCCGGGGAGGAAGAGATGCTAATTAAAGTGATATAAAATTTGAAATCTAACATTCAAGTGGCCACTGCTATAGTAATACTATAATGGCTAATGAATCCCTGCTCTCTAAAGTCCAAAGGAGCTTTTAAATCGTTGTAAGAGAACAATGCATTTACATGATATATTCTTAATTCCAAATGAAATTACGAAATTCGGAATAACAAAGTTAAACCTTCTAGTTTTTGTTCTTTATTTGAATATTTATAACAATATTATATATATATATATATATATATATATATATATATATGAAATTACGAAATTCGGAATAACAAAGTTAAACCTTCTAGTTTTTGTTCTTTATTTGAATATTTATAACAATATTATATATATATATATATATATATATATATGAAATACAAAAGGTAATAACAAAGTTAAACCTTCTAGTTTTTGTTCTTTATTTGAATATTTATAACTTTATATATATATATATAATCATACAAAAGGTATATAAAATGAGATAGAAAGTATATCGAAGGAGTGTAAAGATGACTGATTCCATGACTAGAAAATTTACAAATGTTATCCTTTTTTCCCCCATTAATTAGCATCATGATTTTCGCCTTTATTAGAAAGTCTTTAAAAAAAAAAAAAAAAGATTATTAGCATGTATCTGAAGTGTTGGATATTATTTGGTAAGAAATAAGACTCTTATTTTACTATTTATAAATCGTAAATAAAGTACAAGAAGTTGACTGGCCCGTCCAAGTTAGACTGTGCACCACAAACATTTGCGTCAAGCAAAAATGATTATTACGTACGCCACAAAACCGTGTTGACGTTTCAAAATATATTTTCACCGCACGCACTAAAATTCATTTATCATGCCCTAAATTTGAGTTCAACTTCTAAACGCTAACCATGTATAGTTATTCTTTTACCATTACCATCAAGCTAAATTTCTTACTACAAGGTAATTATATTCCCAGATCAAGTCTAATATAATAAATTTAAAAAAATAAAGAAATCGTAACATATCAAAATATATTATTAATAGCGTAAAAAATCATTGTAAGTTCCTATTAATGGACCTCATCTTAACTTTTGATTATGGCTAGTATTTGTCCTATTAAAAATCTATGAACCATTTTATGAGAATGACAAAAATGTCCCATATGTTAAGAGTAGGTTCAAAATGATCGCTTAAATATATTTTTCAGAAGTCTTGTTTTTCTAAATTTGCTAAAAGTGAACATTATTGGTTTCTTTGAGATATTTAACAAATTCTGATTGTTAGATTTTATAAAAATTGTAATTTTTACAATCAAAAACACTAAGCAAGTCCCGTCAAAAATCAGAAATTTTCCGCAACACCAAAAGATTGCATCAGAGAACAAAAACAGATAAAACGTAGCAGAAACTACACCTCAAAAAGATGTACTGGATTCTAGAAATAGACCAAAAATAAAAGAAACTACAAAACTGAACTTCCAAATGTGAGTTCATGTTAAATACTCCCTCCATTTCAATTTGTTTGTCTGAATTTGACTTGACACGAAGTTAAGAAAAAAAAAAAGACTTTTGAATCTTGTGGTCTTACACTTGCCATATGAAAAGTTAGAATTAAAGAATTGTCAAAAAAGAAAAGAAACACTCTTTTTTAAATGGACTAAAAAGGAAAATAAGATAAACAAATTGAAACGAAAGGAGTATATTATTTCTAGTTCCTGTTAAATCTAACAATTAAAATTAGTTAAATATTTGACGAGGACCAAAACTGCTCACTTTTGACAAAATTAAAGGACTAAATATTACTCAGGAGTCAAGACTCAAGAGTATATTGAAGGGACCATTTTGAACCTACCTCCGAACTTAAAGGACTATTTTTGTCATTTTCTCCACCATTTCTCAATCTCGATTATTAGAAAGAAGCCAATAAATTTTTTTAAAAAAAAGGCTTAATGCATATGCGGCCCCCTAAATTTGTCCCTTTTTTCCATTTTGGCACCTCAACTAAAAGATTGTTCCTATTAAGCTCCTGAACTCGTCCTCAAGTGTGTCTATCAAACACAATCCGACTTACATAGTATTCTATCTTCAATGTAGTAACAAGTTAATATATATTCTAATTTAATTATGTTATCTTTTAGCTAAGATTAGCAGTAATTGAGAGTGGAAAAAAGAGTAGCTCTTAATTAAGCCCATGATGGAAAAAAGCGAACAGAGAACATACATCCATGACGGCAAAAATAACTTATCACATGTCTAAAATAGTACCCATCTTCATTTCCCTTATTTAATTTTAGTCTAAAATCGTACCCACTCTTCAAAGAGGTTAGTTGCAAATCTTCAAAATGTTTTGCTTCTATCAGTTGCTTCTAGTCGATACTCATCAGCTTCTTGCCTTCAAGATCGACAATTGCTATTTTATTGAGCTGACCATGATAAGTTTTGTAATAAATACATGATATTGAACTGAGTATACAATATATTAACATTAATTATTTATCCAAATTCCCTTTTTCTTTTCCCTCAACTGTTTAGTTGTCTGATTATTTAGGAGAATTCTGATTTCGTTTCATTTCCTTTCTAATAGTTTTATTTAACTGAACGCCATATAGAATGATAATATAACAATAAATGCTAGAGAAGTATGATCAAATTTAGGGGGTTTGTTGGGCACAGTTGAAGACGAGTTCAGGGGTTCAATAGGAACAACACTTAGTTGAGGTGCCAAAATGGAGAAAAGGGACAAGTTTAGAGGGCCGCATATGCATTAAGCCTAAAAAAAAAAAACATACTTTTTTTTTAACATTCACCATTTGACTGAACCGCTTGGAGACTTGGACTATAGTTTTCATTAGTACATTCTCTTCAACAAACATACAACTTTTGGCACATAAACTAAACAACAGAAATACAACTTCCAAAATGACCAAAAAAAAAAAAAAAAGAGTTATCTAGTGGCAGCAAATTCTCCCCCATATGGCACACTAAAAAAGTTCACAAGCTCAAAATCCTTGGCTTTATTGCAGCAAATTAGCCTAATTTTACACAGTAGAGACAAGGGGTTCATATTCTTGATTAATTTCCTCATTCAAAGAACAATCCTCTGCTATCCACAAAACTGCATGAGCCAAAACAATAGGCAAAGTTGCAGCCAAAGTGATTATAAGATGGAGTCCAGCTTTAGTGAAAATAAGAGCAAGTGCTGTCCCAATGGCTAGCAGTGGCAGAACAATAGTCCTAGTATCGAACGCGATAAGCCAACGAAAGAGGACAGAATTGGCCACTGCACGAAGCAATAACAAATACAAGACTGCCACTTCCTTAAAGGCAACTAAATAGACCAACGAAACCTTACGTTCAGGAATAAGCGCGATGAAAAGGACTATCCAAACGAATTCAGCATAGTATAGCCCGAATTTGCATAAGTTTTTAATGATTCGCGCTGCTGCTGATTCAGGGGTGGGAGGGATACTAAATGGACATGTAATTTGGAAGATAAATGGTTGAATTTTTTCAAGATTTGGGGTTTGTTTTGATTCATCAGGCTGATTTTGGGTTTGAGGATTTGAGAAGTGGCTGATGGCCTTTGCACTGCTGCACCATAACTTGCCATTTTTTGTGAGATGAATGTGTGTGAGAGTATGGAGAAACTAAGGGTGCTTATTGATTATATAAAGTAGAAATGAGTCGCTGTCAGAGTCAATACTATGAATTTTCTTCCCTTTGATTTTAAGCATAGACTTTGAAAAATCAAAATAATCATGGACCTGGTCACATATCGTGACTTTTTGCCCCATTGGTACTTTAGCTTTTGGAGGGCATGAGCAGTGAGCACCTCAACTATGAAATTTGTGTGTGCAGCCCTCTTGTAAGGACATTCAATAACATTATGCTTATTGGGTAACACACACACTCAGTATTCAAAATTTTTGAAAAAAAAAAAAAAAAAAAAGATTCAAATTTACCCCTAAACTTTTGGCTACGCTTTAATATTACCCTAAAGTTCGAGCTCTTTCAGGAGCACAAGGGCAAAAATGAGACTTTCGATGGTTTAAACTTACCGTAAATTTGAGCTCTACCAGAAGTTAATGGTAAGGGCAGGGCAATATTTGCTCAATTTTTGATAGTATGGAAGCCAAACTTGACCCTTTTTCCTATTTTATTACAATTATTCTTTAAACGAAAAGTAAGATATTCTAAGATTGAATTAATATTATTGACGAAGTGTTTTAGAAGCTTAAACTGAAAGGCTCTTTCACTTTGCAGTCCTTAAATTTTTAGGATTTGGTCCTTTACCATCCTAACAAGTAACAATCCGTAGACTATAGGGTTTGGTCCTTTCCCAAACGCCCTAGGGTTGCATTTTTCCATATCAAACAATTTTTTCTGGCAAAGGAAGTTACCAGGAAATGCTCACGTGACTATCAAAATTCCCAACTGCTTATATCGAAGAGTATTTTTGCCTAACAGTAAAGTATGACTATAGTGTGAAGATTTAAAACGTCAGCATACTGCCTTCTTAGCGGAAAAAAAAAAAAAAAAGAGAAAAAGAAAGCATGCCCTCTAAAAATGGAAAGCCTAAGAGATTCTCTCAAAATGGGCAATACAATTATCTGGCCATTTTGGCAATTTTTTCTGCTAGTAAGTTCATTGAGATGACAGAGCAACACTATAAAAAAAATATAGACAGTAAAATTGAACCTGAACATCTTACATGCGTGAAGTCTGAAGATGCAGAAACCATCAACATTTTCCACAGCATCAGAAATAAGACAAGTTTTCGTCAAATAGAAATACTGATACTTTGAACATGTCAACTTTTTGTTCTGACACCCAGAAGAAACACATCTTTGTGCAAAGAGGATCTGATGTCAGCAACAAGCTAAATTTCCAGCCTCAGTACATCACGAGCACGGCTGATGTCTGATCCTAAACATATTTTTCCCTTCAGTTTTCACGAAAAGGCAGTCGTGATAAGACTAGAAATTATGCCTCGTTACAATTTTCAGCCCCACTACTGGAAGCTTTCAGGGAGAACCCAAGCATCCCGGCCAGCTTCTATTCATGATGCCTGTGTTTCTTATGTTTCCATGAATAAACACCTTTGGTTCCTTTGTCTGTGTGATGCAAACAGGTTAAAGTAACAAGGATGCTGCCCAGATTTTTGCAGCTATCAATTGGCATTGTCTGAAAAATACTTACCAGTGATATTGGAGGAAAACCAATTCGTACACGAACCCGAGAAAAACCATCAACACTCATCAGACATTTGAATCCTTCGATGTAAGAATTCTCACTGTACAGCAGAATTGGTAAAGATAACGTACTATAAACAAGATCCAGATTAATTAAAACACTATCAGCAAAGGGTTTTTTTTTTTTTTTTTTTTGGGGGGGGGGGGGGGGGGGGGGGCTGGGGGTGCTTGGTTGTGTTCAGAACCTAATCCTTTAAAACTGAAGAGGAAAGAAAGAAATGGCAAGGCACAGGTGCAATTCTGATTCAGCAACTGGCAGAGAGTAAGAATCTTATGTTTTTTCAGCAAATAATTAACACGGGGACATAGAAAGGCTCGAAACAAGCTTTTGATCCCTATTGTCACGTCATTTTCAAATGCATTGACTGGTCGAAGGTATGTATGTTAGATATTTTCTAAATAATTGTTGTAAGAATATCTGAGGCGTGCAACCACTATGCTTATTCAGGAAGAATGTTCTACCCTACGTTCTTGTAATGATCACTAACATTGCACTTAAATCTTAAGCTATTTTAACCAAGCATAAGTAATAACTCAACACTACCCTTTTATACAAGAGGCGGTGATCCATGTGTGTGATAGTATTCCATTTAAAATGTGTTATCTTCTTGTATCATTTAAATCTTTCAGCACCAACCTTAGGCAACGCTGATATCTATCTGAAGACCCAAAAATTGACTCTAGTGAGCAAATTGTCACGTGTATTTTTATCCCAAAAAAGATTTTTTTTCCCCTCAGAAAACGGTTAAAGTAGGCGATTCGTATGTGCCATGTACAGGCAACATAGATCCATGTATTCTGAAACCCCCAAATTAGAAATGGCCAAGACCACCACAGTAGCTTACAAATGTACATGATTGGGAAGCAAGAGTTCGATCAACCAATGAACCAAGAAGTAAAAGATAATAATTCATATGCAGTACTTTTGTCAGACCTAATATTCATCAGTAACACCAACTATATTGGTTTAAGATCAATAATTTGAATATCGACGTGAATTCAGATGTAAAATTATTTGTTTTATAGTTCTTTTAGCAGTCTTGTCCGAGGAAGGAAAAACACAATATCAGCATTACAAGAAATGCCTCTCCATTACAGATATCAGCATTCCTCGAGGAATAAAAGAAAAGAAAAATAAAAAAAAGCATCACCTTAACAAGGAGATAACCAACTCCTTTACAAAATCATATTGAAAGTTAAGAAACTCCATCATATCACATTTTGTAAATCAATGTCATCCTCTACCTAGAGTCATTCGTTTGGTGAAGCCTCAAATGCTTCATTTAGAAGTGCTATTCCAGGCATTGTAAAGAGCTTAATCACCATATTCTCAGGGGTGTAGACCACTAAATATGTGATCTTTTTTTTTTTACAATGTAAAAGCAGTGATCCATTTGGGTCATGCTAAGGTCATTATTGTTCATTCAGAACTAAACTCTAATACCTCAGTTCTGTAAAATCACGCATGGGTTAATCGGAATCCTAGAATGGGGAGCAGGGGCAGTGGTGGCACTGAAAGCTAGTGTCTTCCAAGTTCCATCACATGACACTGAAATTTACCAAGTAAAGTTGGAAATGATTTCAGCTTTGCAATCAAAGAAAGGCCAACGCAATTAAGCTACCTAACGATCAAACAAGCCTTACTTCCCCATAAATCACTTCACTCTCACTCTCTATGCTTGCCCTTATTTAGACTCGGAACGCCACTTTAACCCATTAGCTTAGAAGCTAAAGTACATAAGTCAACAAATCACTTACGATTGTGCGTAACGGCTTAGCCTCTAAAATATAGAGAAATTGAAAAAATTAGCCAGCAAAATAAGATAAATAAATTGCAAAGAACTCACTTCAGGAGATATGTGAAATTTCTCATCTGAAAGTCTTCCAAAGAAATATTTTCTTCTTTAGAGTACCTGAACCCAAGAAAATAGCAAACTTGAGGTTAAAATGCAGTTAGAAGGGAAAAAGGAGAAACAATAACATAAACTTTGAAAGATGCTCATCAGTAGCAAGGTAAAATGTATAGACATAATCAACCATAATATTGCATCACTAAAAAGCTATTTGTACTAGAATACCCACAATATTGCAAAAAACCACGCATGTAAAACTGCTATAAAAGAAAGAAACCTTACTGTCACAGGAACATACTGACACACCTCACTGAGGTATGGATATTTATATCATCCATAAGTAGGCGGTGATCAACAGGAATGAAAGGAAAATGGCAGAAAAGATGTCATGTGCCATCAGAACTTTTGCAAGCGAACAAAAAGATTGAAATTATTTTACTCTATCCATTTCAAATTGAAAATAGAAGATGAGGTGGAGATCCTAACACTCGAAGCAGGAATATAGATGCCTTTCTTGGATGTGGAGGAAAGAAATTCAGCATAGTACATAAATTTTGTAGAGATAAATACACTATAAGTGGAATGCACTAAAAGAGAAAAAGAATTACAGCATGATGGAACAAGGAAAACAGCATTAAATCAGTAATTTTATTCTACATTATTAAACAACAAGACAACTCTGACATAATATATTCTGAACACAATACAACAGATGTAATTTTGTTAACCAGCTATAGATCGAAATATTAATCCTAAATTGGTCTGAAAGATATATTAACCCATAAAACGAACTAATATTGCTATGTCAAAACTAGTTTATTCAGTGGGAAAAAAAAAGGAAAAAGATAAATATTAATAATAGTGGAAAGAAATAATAACCAAAAAGAAAGCAGAAGAACAAAAAGACCAAAACAAAAGAAAAAAAGAAGAGGAGGGGGGTATTGGAGGGAACTCTTTTTGATGAAGCAGCTTCACTGATGGCATCAAGAAGATGCAAAAGAGTAGTACACAAAAGAGAAGTTAAAAGGGGATAACTAGCTGCTTCTTTTTTTCTTGCTTCCGCTATTCAATCTTGCTCGTCAACATTGAATTCTCTTTATTTTTATGTTGCAATGCGATCCAAATATCTAAAACATGTAGTAAAACCTCACCCGTGAGGCGACATGAAAAAAAGAAAAGGGAAAAAAAATCCTCCCAAAAGATAACTGCAAAAGAAACGAGACTATGTGCTGACCTTCTTGCCAATAAGGCACTAGCCAGGTCGCTCCTGCCGTGTCATCCTATACCAATTGGCATATGGCTAGACTAGGCTACAAGAGTTGAGCCATCTTAGAGGGGGAGGGGGGGACGGCAATAGTCCTTCTAGTTGAAAACAATGGCACTTGTTGATGGAGCTATAGTTCCTCAAGGATAAATACTAGGCTATATTTTTTTTTTTTTCTTGCGAAGGATAAATATTAGGCTATATACCCATATAGCTTTATTACTTATGTCACATCTCTCTATCAACTACCAAGTTACCAAACTCTATTACTTCCCTTAAGCATGCCAACAACATCTTTGTACATCCCCAGTGTAATGCCAAAAGTGGGATTCGAAATAAAAAAAAGGCTATATTCTCTCAATTGCTATATCTGTTACGGGCTGCCTTCATTGTGCCTTGGCGCCCGTAACCTCGCGCGCCCCGAGCGGGCCAAACGAGTGTCAGCCGCACAGGCAGTGCCAGTCGCACAGGCAGTGCCAGCCCACAGGCAGTGTCAGCCCCGCAGGCAGTGTCAGCCGTGCGGGCGACGTGCACCAACATGGGTTCCGACGGACGGGAGTCCACAATCATCTTAGATATGCTCCATTGCATATCCTAAGAGTAGCAAGGAAGTTTAGCAAGGATCTGAGATGAGCCCACGGGTCGTCGACGCACGAGCGGCCCGTGCGAGCCTGAGTGTCAGTCCCGAGCGTTTCCGAGCTATGGATGGAATCTTGGGATTTCGGGTGAACACACCCTTCCTAGGATGTTATTGAATGTGCTTACCAAGTTTGGCGTCACTTGAACATCATTTACCTAAGGCTTGACTTAGCCAAGGAGCGGAGCACAAGTGTCAAAGCTCCCTAAGGCCATATCTCGTTCCACGAGCATGGGAATGAGATGAAAACTTCATGGAGGAGTGAAGGAAGTCAAGAGAAAGAGTTAGGAACAGACGGCGCCTCGTTTGGGTTCGAATCATTGAGAAAGGCCAAGTGGGATTCTCGGGCGAGAATCGTGTCCCGGTCTAAAACTTGGGCTTTTCTTTTAAAGCAATATATAAAGGGGGCACAAGTGTCTCGGCTCGGCCCCCCGCGTGCCACCATCGCCGCGCACCATGAGCAACCTTGGAGGCCACCTCGGGGCCTGCCCTAGGCATCCCCGAAGGTCCTAGGTACCCATACGAGTTACGCGACTCTATGGGCGGCGCTCGGCCACGAAGCCGGCGTTGGGCGCCCAATGAGGGCCGGAGGCTTGACGTATGGACCGACCATGCCCTGCGGGCTATCCTTGAGAATGAGAAAGCCCTCCGTGCTGATTGAACACTCGAGGCACCTCTTCTAAGAGCCTCGTGTGTTGACTTGTGACCTTGGCTCAGGTTCAACCTAGCGAGCAAGGGTCCGTTGGCCTAGACGTGCAGTCGTAGGGCGACGCTGCACCATGCAAGATGGAAGTATGTCGCGAGGGCTACATTTAGCAAAGCCTCGTCGCGGGCATACTACAAAGGACACACACACACACGTGCCAAGGATTTGGGGTTGCCTCGGGCGTCGCACGGTCGGGTGCGCGGGCACCGAACCGATGTCAAGCGACAGGATTGGACCGTGCGTGCACCCGGCCGACGCTCGGCACCGAGCGAGGAGCGCGTGTCGTCCGTAGCCAACCCGGTGTGTGTGTGCGAGCAAAGACCCAACATATGAAACATGCCACGGGGGCATACTAGCAAGGCCAAGGCCTCGACATCGACCCCGGCCGGCACGCCGGCTAAGCCTCCAAAGCCATGGGCACAAGGTCGTGCCATACGAGTCTTATCGGGAGTATCATTAGGCTGGCTCGTAGTCCGCCTGGACTACGGGCGCCGCACGGGCCATTAGTGTACCGCTCACACTATGAAGGAGGCGGCCCGTGACATAATGTTGTATCATATAGAGAGAAAGTCATCCAATTCTTAAATCCTATTAGTTACTTCTTTGGTAAAAATATTCCAAAATTTTTCAGTTCTAATCAAATGGGATCAGGATTAAGGCTTATGATTTAGGCTAGGGAAGCATAAAAGATGACTTTTCGGAAAATCCAGGCCCTCAAAAAATGACTTTCAGAACAGCTATCTAGAGTATCTTTAATCAGAAATTAAACTTTTAGTGTCTTTTCTCGAAGGTTTCTACAGATATATTATGCATTAGTACACAACCACACATGACACAGTTTAGGGAAAGGAGATCCTGCAAAGGATTTCTCCAAATCAGATCTCATCCCAGAAAAGACCACTGAGTGAGCTGCATCAAAATGGTGATCAAGCATACCTCCATGGATAATGATCTTCACAAAATCGAGATATTCCACTCATCGCTGAAAAGGTGTCAATATGAACCGACAGTTCATCCAAATTCTTTGTTACACCATCTAGGCACAGATTCAAGTCGATATTGTAAGCAAGCAAAACATAAAGGCCACGAGAAAATCATAAAGTAAAACGAATGAGACTGATAATTAATAGAGGTGCATAAAAAGAAAAGATAAAAAGAAAAGATAAAAAAGCTTTAAAAGATGTGGAAAACCACATTATATCATAACCACTAAGGTACAACAGGACATCTACATAATTTTAAGTGCCAGGCTGCTTACTATACACGGAAATTGATAATGTTGTTGCTCCACTTAATTTTGTTTTGTCTGCTTTACCTTACATCCTATTGCTTTATAGCTAAGAATTTGCTCAGTAAGAATAGAAAACTATGGCATTCAGACCTTCTCCTAATCCACGAGTGACTGCATAGCTCAACTTTTAACTAGCTTAGATACTACTCCTAAAGGAAGTGTAGTTACAGAACTAAAGGTAAACAGACCTGTGATTTCCAAATATTCAGCACATTGGAAGAACCCTGGGAAGTTACATATAACCTTGCTACTAACAGACTCCAAATAACTGCTTGGGAACTACAAAGTTACAATAAAATTAGCGTCTCCAGATTAATTATGCAAGACCCAGTCCTCTTGTTCAGATTTTAAGTCTGTTAGCACTTGTTTCTGTGGTGCCAAACCATATTATTAATGGACAACATAGAGGTACTCATTCCTTGAGCATTCTATCACATTCAAGATAAAAGGGTGCTGCATGTGTAAGCCCAAAAGACCTATGATGACCCTCGAAATGGATATTGGAAGCGCAAGAAGGGCTAGGGCTGGCACATTGACAGCATATTCAATTAGTCATGATGATGGCAGATAATAATCTTAATCTTACTCGTCCCCAGCACTAAGGTAACCGGTCATTATTGGGGAATAGCCTACTTCCTCACTTTCCTTTCTTTCTTTTTTTTTTCTTTTTTCTAACAACATGAATGTAGTTAAGCAGATGAAAAAGAAAAAGAAAAAAACCAGGCATTAGTTTGTGCTTTTTATTGGTTTGAGCCCTAATAAGTATGAGAGGATCAAGCAGTCCATGGCTCATGTCAAACTCAAATAATGTGGGTAAAACATAGAGAGAGAACTCACCTATCCTATGCAGAGCTTTTAGAGCATAACCACTAGGATAGTTTTCATACGATGCCATGAAAAAAACTGCCGTGCACGCTAGACTAAAAAGCAAGAAATGTGTCAGAATACACCAAATAATTCAGTTTGCAGTACGAGCAAGTCGGTCCAATCATACCTGCCAAGCATTAATCCCAACATAGCAATGTACAGAAACTTCCATAAACTCTTTTTCCTGTTATTATACCTGCATAAAGTTGAGATGATGCAACAGAATAAGAATTCTAGACACATTATAATGAAACCTCAAGCAATATAGGTGAGATTTATAGCCAAACAAATTCTCATTCGGATCAGTCAACTTTTCTTTTCTTTTTTTTTTTTTTTTTTTTTTTTTTTGGAGGTGGGGAGAGGGGGGGTGGGGGGAGGGGGGGCACTCGTAAACTATCAGATCGACTAGCTGCATCCAGTCTGATGCTACAACAGCATAGTAAAAGCTCAGGCAAAGGCTGAAGCACCATGGGATAGAATTCCCTAGCTTATAGTCAACAATACATGATACATGTTAGCTAATATCAACGACAAATAATTGCTGGCATACACAGGTTGACTGATTGCTTAAGTGAATCCCAGATCCTCACTTTGTAGAGAAACTAGGAAATGCTAGATTTCGGAGGAAGTAAAGTTCTGAAGGCCTAACCACTCTTCAATAATGTGAATGCCAGTCATTTATGGTTCAAATAAAATCCACATACAAAGAGCAACTAGACATGTATATACTCGTATGAAGATATCTTTTTGAACTCATTGAAAAATTCAATTGGGAGCTTGCTAAGCTTAAGAAGCAACATACACTCTGCTAGCTGCAACAGCTGCTGCAAAGTTGAAGATGGGAATGGAACTAATGATGAAGCGGAGCTCCTGCAGCATTGATGATTATTGAAATGAACAAATTACCACAACATTAACATCAACTATACAACTCAATCACAGAGCTACTAAGCTATACCTTGTGCGGAAGCTTTGAGTACAGTAGAACAAATGAGAGAACTGGAAGGATGTAGAAGAAAACCCTTCTGTCCAGTAAAACCCCAAGCTGGAAAAAACTAACATCAAGTTCGAGAAAAGAATAAGGGGACCAAGCGAAATAATTACCTCAGTCCTAAAATAGCAAAGTAGCATTACTACTTCCAAAATATTAATGCTACCTAGAATGGAAAGCACGATGGTTACCGGCCCATTGCTGTGAGATGAAGCGAGATTTTCAAGTTTCTATATTAGTGGCTATAAATTTCTGAGGATGAACGAAATAGGTTCTCTTCAGACTGCTTTGGTCTTTTACTCAAGTTCACAGCAACTATTAAGCTATGACTGCCTCGAAATAGCCTCGGTCTTGCAGCTTAATGGGGCTAACTTTATCATTGCATGCTTAAGGGCTATAGGCCTCATTTGCTTCTCTCAGATACCTCTGAGTATCTCTTTAACATTTTATAGAATGGTGCATGTACTGACAAATCCCACCTTTACTATAAATGGCAAGCAAGCAGAAATTGTTGAAGGAAAAAACACACATACCAAAAAAAGCGGGTATGCAGCAAGCAGTGAACGGGGAAGCGCTGACGTGAAGTACCAGTGGAAAGGATGAGTCTGTTCACATTTATTAAGGTACAGTAAAAGATATGGAAACCTTTGTTGAGAAAAACTCTAGTCAAAGGAGTTCTACTCGAACGTTTACATCAATGGTAGATCTATCAAATAAAAAAGGAAGCCTACAAGTACAAGTTTTCAGGAATAAAATCAGATCCTATCAAAATAAATAAGAAATCAAATCAAGGCACTCAGAGGAAATGCTCACAATCACCTTT
Source organism: Lycium ferocissimum (assembly GCF_029784015.1). Classification (NCBI taxonomy): domain Eukaryota; kingdom Viridiplantae; phylum Streptophyta; class Magnoliopsida; order Solanales; family Solanaceae; genus Lycium; species Lycium ferocissimum. Next base: position 28,237,410 of record NC_081348.1, on the reverse strand, counting down.
AGTCAGAACATGCCAAGCTGTATATCAAGTCCTCCTTTAGTGGTAAGAGAAAAAAGCACATACTTGTGCCGACAGATAATATGAGCATGAGTTATCCATGTAAAACACCTCGGGAGTACATAGAAACTAAATATGTAATTACATTTACAAATGCAGGATACACCCCATTCAGAACTCCGGTTCAAGACAGAGTTGAACCAGAAAACTTCTAGTTCAGGCCACAACAACCTTCTCCAAATGACTGAATCGACAAGAACAGTAAGGCCTGTAATATAGTCAAAAATATTGTTTCAAGGTTTCAGATAATATGACATCCTTATTTCAAAGAAAACCTTTTTTTCTTGATAAAGTATATAACAGATAAACTTGGTAATTACACAACTTACTTCACCAAATAACTGAGATTCCTTAAATATTTACGAACCTATGGAGAGGAAAGCAGCAGCTGAGCAGGATGTCACTGCTTTCCAGAAAGAAACTGATTTAGTCTGCAGGTAAGAAATAAATATCCATATTAGGCAGAATATGCTGAGTAAGCACACACTTCATAAGGTTATCACAAATTACGAAACACTGGCACGAAACCAATTCGATAATGTTTTTTATTCTGAAAGAATCTATCCACTTTGCTATGCAGTACACGGAACTGGATACTTTTCTTTTGTTTGGTCATCCAAACTTCATTTGAATTTGTTACTTCCACCCAGTCATCTCTGACATAAATGCATCAAGTGCATGCAACTCTATGATAAGGAAAAAAAAAATCATGTTCTCGGTATAACTGGCCAAATTAGTCTTTATACAAAATAATCAATGCAGGAGAGAAGAAAAACTAATAAAAGCAGAGCCCAGAAACAAAGAGTACGAAAGCTTTGCCAGCAATTGAGACCAAAATATTTAAAGTTATCGCAAAATATTGAGATTAAGTTGACAAGAAAAGCAGTCAAGATTCGTTTAAAGTGGGACAATCTCTTCTTAGGAAGAACCCAGATCTTATGGAAACTAATTCAAGCAGACCAATAACAACACATATCTAAATCAAGACATGACAGTATGCATCACTCAAGTCAGCTCAAATGGTAAGGTTCCTTCTTATCAAGACTAAGTTCAGGTGATAAACCAATTCCAACACCAACCAACCATTTCTGCATTTCTCCAAAGGGAAAGGAAAAACAGAACTCAAAAGAGCAAGTAATGACTCTTAAGTATACAGCTGTCCAGCTCACCAGCAAGAGCTCCAAACCCAAAGGAGCAATGAGCAGAAGTATGTCACATCTGAAGACTAATGTTGCAAACACCTGAACCAGAAAATAGAAAATTAATGTGATAACTGCAAATAGCCATTCTCTCTGGCTGATTTCTTATTTGCTATAGTAATTTTAAGTAGTATCTGTTTGATAACACAGAATAATTACTCATCTTTACATCATTCGACCATTTGGACTAGTCAAACTAGGAATAGACTTAATATTTAGCTTAGAATTCCTAGCTCTTTGTGGGATTGACACTGGATTCATAGGTCAGATTATATTTGCAGAGACAACTTATTCTCTTTAGGGTGTAGTTGGGCATGAGCAAATGTCTAATTATCCTGGCCTTCCTCGTTCTTGGCCAATTCCTGAGGTTTGGCTAGCAGGTGCCTAAGATATTTTTATACGGAAAACAGAAAATTGTATTAGACAGATTACCTAGGAGGACTGCTACGTTTACAAGAGCCTAAAAAGGGGATACAAAGACCCAGAAACAGAAAATAGATTACACTTATTGTTTACATAATAACCCACAAATATTTTAAGCCTCGGTAGATGTGCCTAATACATCTTACATCTCTTTTATTATTGTAACCTCTTCAATTTTCTGATCATTCAAAAGGAAGCTGCATTAACAAATGGATAGACTTTTTCATTGGTTCCAGCGAGCTTGTTTTCCCACCAAATGCCACAAAGTTCACCATAGCGAATGTGAAAGGAGCCTTTCCTTTACTTTTTTCATAGTTCCCCTTTTCCACTTATGTTCCAAAATATATAGTTGACAATGAATAAGTTATTTAACAGACAATGATAGTACAAAGTACTGAAGGTGGCAAATTTACATCACTTGCAGCTCTAAGGTTAGAATGCAATATAAAATATGATGCATACGAAGCTAGTGAAAGGCGGAAGACAGGCAGAGAAATTGTAGAGCGTCTAGCTTATTACATGGCTGGTTCGTGCACTTGTATGTCTTTTGTATTATATCTAATCATCAAAAACATTGAAGCTCATATATTACGTAAGAAAAGAAAATATACTGAAACATGCTCCAAACATGAACTTGAAGATCTGTAAACACATGGCTGCTAGCAAAGTAAATCATTGTTAAATATGTCACATAAAACAATGTTTCATGGTTAAATGGTGAGGCCAACTTACCAGGCAATTTAACGCAGCATACAGACTTCCCTTAAACCAAAAACCATATGCCAAATTTACTAGAAAAAAAGAAAAACAATGTGTGAAATCAATGCCTAAACTTTCCCTTTTAAGAGATGAAATAACTGAGACCAGAATATTGCATAGAGTGTCAAGTGACTAAGTACTAGATATTAAGGTTTTCAAATTCAACAATTATTATCCCTTTGCACAGCTAAACTGCTAGCTCTAATCAGAAGAAAAGATGATACAGCAATAGCGTGTGGTATGATCCATTTGTACAAGACACCACAAACATTAGGCACGATATCAACAAGAAATAGAACCTATCTCATAATGTGTATGCCTGGGATTATAAACTGTGCAAGCCACTGTTTAATTTTGAAATTGTTTCATACTAATAGAGGAACACTTTTTGGATTATCTAGTAGCATCAGTATACTGGTTTCCTATTCAGGAAGTGTGCGTTATTATTTTTGGACTGATTAATGGAAGACAACATTCAATTTGGATGGAGAAATAGTTAGCATTTTAGTAGTGAAAAAAGTGCGAACGTGGAAATACTGACCTAAAGCAAATGCCAATATATTTGGAAGAGGACGGGTGCAATAGAACAGCAAATGAAACTGAGATGCTGTCAGGATAACAAAGAATGCTTCAACTTGAGATCCAAACTTCTTCTTGATCTGCACAACCAGTTTAACATCACATCATTAGCTGTCACCTTTGACTCCCCCAACTCAAAAGAAAAGGGCAATGTTTGGGTTATGAGAGTCAACCCATTCAATTTTCTCAATTAAAACACGATTCCCTTGTTCAGAAAAAAATATTATATATTTCGAAACTACATAACAAGTACTATGTCGCAAGATTTAATCATTCGAAATATATTTAAAATGTCAGAAAAAATTCTTCGACTCGCCAAACAGGATAGTGTCATATAAAATGGAACATAGGGAATAATAACTTAATGAAATTAAACAATGCTGGAAATCAAATATATCAGCAATATAGCAAAATTAGATCAGATGGATGACGTCTTCTGCAAATGATGCTAACACTTTCGTTAACTTCAGCGATTCCCAAATGTTTTAGAAGGGAGCTAAGATCCATTTTGCTGTAAATATTTCCTGCACTTGCTTGGTGCAGTTAAATGAAATTTCATACTTATCACAAAAAATGCAAGATTTGCTAGAAACCAAAAATACTTCAGTCCAACACCCATCTGACTCTGAGAACATGTCAACTTTGATGAAATAAAGCTCCAATAGAAAAGCATAGTCACTATATTCTTTGTATACAATCAGATACCTGAATGCGGAAAAATCGCAATGTAAACAGCACCATACCACCCAATACCAGTCGTACTACACAAACAAACTCAAGTCAGTCACTCTGAAAATTACGCAGCAGATAAAGGAATAACATGTGAGAGGTTTTTAGGCTCGCTATAAACTGAAGTTAATGGTCAAATAAAAGAAATCATTCTTTTCTTTTATGAAGGAAGAAATAACGACGCCATTCAATGTTCAAATCAGAGTGTCTCTTTCTATCTTAAATGTGATTAAATTGGCTTTAACCTGAAAACAAGTCATACTAATTATTTACTGTGTTGCATTGTTAAGATGGAGCCAAGAAAGGAAAAGCAGACATGAGATCGCTTTACACTAGCCAAGACTCGTGCAAGCCATGTCCCATTTTAGAACTTCTAACGATATAACATGTTCACGTCATATGTCCAGTGTGTATCAAATGCCAGAAAAATGAATATAGGCATGCCTATTTATTGGATTTTAACACATTCAGTTACCAGCCCATAACTTGGGTAATAGTTGTCGTTTCAGCTTAAAAGCATTAGTAATCTCATTTCTCAGCTTATGAGCTCTTTCCTCCTCTAACAAAGCCATTCATTAAGCTTGACATTTTCCACTTGTATCAATCTATGACTGCACAGGAACCATTGAGTTTAACAATAAGTAGATAATTACTTTAGCATCAGGTCGAGCTTTCAGAATAACTACAGTTTATATATTCACTATTCCAGCTTATATCACCAACCTCCTTTCACAAAGCAACACACTTGCTAACTTGTATCCTGATGCTAAAGTAATTATCTACTTATTGTAACAGCTTATATCACCAACTTCCTTTCACAAAGCAACACAGTTGCTAACTTGTATTCATAACCTGTTAATCGCTATGGGTAAGCAACATTGTGTAAAAGGTGAAATCTTAGAAGATCGTAGCAATATTTCCACGTTTGGCATCGAAAACCAAGACAATGTGACTATGAGTTGGAGATAACTAATATATTGAAAAATTGTAGGAAGTAATGCAAAATTTATTCTATTTTTCACATATGCCAAGTGAAAAAAAAGATTCTTTTTTTTTTTAACTTTTAAGTGATGACAAAGCATTCAGGCAACGGTCGCGGGTCAAAAGTAACAACATAAATATCATGCTTGAACGAGTCAAACCTCATCATGGTTTAGACTACCAGACACCTTCAAGTTAGGTTTAAGCTTCAAATATAATTTCGACCACACAATAAGTAGATAATTACTTTAGCATCAGGTCGAGCTTTCCGAATAACTACAGTTAATATATTCACTGTTCCAGCTTATATCACCAACCTCCTTTCACTGTCTCACAAAGCAACAGACTTGCTAACTTGTATCCTGATGCTAAAGTAATTATCTACTTATTGTTCCAGCTTATATCACCAACCTCCTTCACAAAGCAACACACTTGCTAACTTGTATTCATGACCTGTTAATCGCTATGGGTAAGCAACGTGTGTAAAAGGTCAAATCTTAGAAGATTAAAACAATATTTCTGCGTTTGGCATCCAAAACCAAGACAATGTGACTATGAGCTGGAGATAACTAATATGCTATTGAAAAATTATAGGAAGTAATGCATAATTTCTTCTATTTTTTACATATGCCAAGTGAAAACAAATTTTTTTTTTCTTTCCCTTTTAGTGATGAAAAAGCATTCAGGCAACGGTTGCGGGTCAAAAGTAACACATAAAGATCATGCTTGAACGAGTCAAACCTCATCATGGTTTAGACTACCAGACACCTTCAAATTAGATTTAAGCTTCAGATATAATCTCGACCACACAATAAGTAGATAATTACTTTGGCATCAGGTCGAGCTTTCCGAATAACTACAGTTCATATATTCACTGTTCCAGCTTATATCACCAACCTCCTATCACAAAGCAACAGACTTGCTAACTTGTATCCTAATGCAAAAGTAGTTATCTACTTATTGTTCCAGCTTATATCACCAACCTCCTTTCACAAAGCAACACACTTGCTAACTTGTATTCATGACATGTTAATCGCTATGGGTAAGCAACGTTGTGTAAAAAGTGAAATCTTAGAAGATTGTAACAATATTTCTACGTTTGGCTACCAAAACCAAGACAATGTGACTACGCGTTGGAGATAACTAATATGCTATTGAAAAATTGTAGGAAGTAATGCAAAATTTCTTCTATTTTTTACATATGCCAAGTGAAAACAAAGTTTTTTTAACTTTTAAGTGATGAAAAAGCATCCAGGCAACCGTCACGGGTCAAAAGTAACAACATAGAGATCATGATTGAACGAGTCAAACCTCATCATGGTTTAGACTACCAGATATCTTCAAATTAGATTTAAGCTTCAGATATAATCTTGACCACACAATAAGTAGATAATTACTTTAGCATCAGGTTGAGCTTTCCGAATAACTACAGTTCATATATTTACTGTTCCAGCTTATATCACCAACCTCCTTTCACAAAGCAACACACTTGCTAACTTGTATCCTGATGCTAAAGTAATTATCTACTTATTGTTCCAGCTTATTTTACCAACCTCCTTTCACAAAGCAACACAGTTGCTAACTTGTATTCATGACCTGTTAATCGCTATGGGTAAGCAACGTTGTGTAAAAGGTGAAATCTTAGAAGATTGTAACAATATTTCTACGTTTGGCATCCAAAAACAAGACAATGTGACTGAGTTGGAGATAACTAATATGCTATTGAATTGTAGGAAGTAATGCAAAATTTCTTCTATTTTTTACATATGGCAAGTGAAAACAAAGATTTCTTTTATTACTTTTAAGTGATGAAAAAGCATTCAGGCAACCGTCGCGGGTCAAAAGTAACAACATAAAGATCATGCTTGAACAAGTCAAACCTCATCATTGTTTAGACTACCAGACACTTTCGAATTAGATTTAAGCTTCAAATATAATCTCGACCACACAAATGTTCCCTCAAAATACCATACCTGCATAGAGACTATACAGCTTTGGCAAGTGTAGCAAATTCATTAAGAGAACAACTGGAGATGCCAAAATAGATACAAGAAGAGCCCCTGAAATGTAGATGGAATTTGCAGAAAAAGAAGTTAAATGTCGGAGATAATGTGCACAAATTGAAGTGAAGACTTGGACTATGCTTCAACTCATACAGTTGTAAAAATCACCTAGCCCAAACCCAAGAAGGTCAAGTGCAGCTATTTTCCATGATTATTGGCATTCTTTAAATAGTGAGCAAAAAGATCCACTCCACTTTTTCCGCCTTTTTCCATTAACCCTTTCATATCAGTTTCTTGTCTCCACAAAATCACCTCAAATTCCTTTTCCTCGATAACTATAAGATTGTATATCCCAAAATCCTTTCTCCAGGTTGTTACTCCCATACCTCAACCACTAAGCCATCCCCTTGGAGACAAGTATTCTTCTATTTTAATGAACTTAAACTTTCCTGTATCAGCTAATGAATACATCTGTAACCGAATAATACCAATACTTGCATTTGCCAGATATTTTTCCTCACCAATTTTAACAAGTCGAGAATGTTTTCACAAATTAAATACTCAAATAAAGGTCCTTAACCACTGGATCTAGTTAAATGTTTTCCCTCATACTTTATGAACTGTTATAATTGCAGAAGATTTTAAAATTCAATATCTGGCAATACATTAGAGCATCTACAAGCAACAAGTTAAGAATCTTTTGCAGTAATTTGTCAATTTAAGATGGACATAATTTTTTCCTTTTTTCTAAACTATTTCAAATTTGGCGTTCGTGCTGAATCATCACATGGTAAAAATTAAGTACTAAAATCTCTTGATAAGCTCAGCTGAAGTAGAAAACTTGCCGACAAATGTGCGAGGTACAACTCCAGGGAACTCCAGATGATCATACTAAGATTGCAGAACAAAGATCAGAAAAAACTCAATGAGTATACTTTGTTACATGAAATTCACCAGAAGCATGGGTGACAAAATTTCGGGGGGGAATATAGGAAAATAGAAGACCATTACCTTCCCTATCTGATGTCTGTGGTTCAAAATATCATGCAAAGCCTAATCAAAGAAGGAGAAAAATGTCAACCCCATGGGACAGGACAACATTTTTCAGCAGAAGAAGGAAAACAAAATAGGGGAGCATGATCATCAAGGCTCAGTTAAGAAAAGAATAAAATACAGCCTCCAAATTATGCAGTTCTAAGACATACAATAGCCTTCAAACTACACTCTATATCATTATATCTAGATGCAATCCTTGTAAAGCACCAAAATTCCTTGCTCACAAGGTGGTTCAAAAAGAGAAAAGGAATCCCACAAATAAGAGAAGTGTTATAGTTGGTTAAAAGCATAGCTGCGTACAGTGGCTAGGATTGATTACAATTTTAGGAAGTCTACAGATTACAATGTCATGAATTATAATGATTAGCCCAGACAACACGGTTCTCAAAAAACAAAAAAGTATAATGATTAGGTTTTCCCACTTCAAGTGGAATCTGCTAACACTACAAAATCATACGTCCAGAACGCTTAAAAAATTGAAAGAAGATTCTAAAAGAGGGAACTGCTCATCACAACCAAATAGAAACATATCCACAAATCCTTAACTCTGAAGTGCTAACCGATTTCGGCTATTTTTGGGTTCTTGACTAAAAGAACAAAGCTAGCCAATTCCAAATTTACAAAGAGTACTGCTTGCGGCATGCGAAGTCACGGAATTAAGTACCAGCTTTTCCAAGCTCATGCGCTTACATCTTTTTCTCACGCTGTACCAAGAACAACGTCAAAGATTGAGAAGCATAATCTTGAAACTTGAAAATTCCAATTTTACTCTTTTTTTTTATACTAGTGAAAAAGATCCTTTCACTAACATGCACCAAGATAGTGCCAGAAAATACAAGTCTTTGGCGTTAGTTGCCAAAAAAATCATCCAACTATAACATGTAATAATGTTTTTTCATGAAAAAGGGCAGATTAAAACCAAAAACTAAACATGTAGGACTATTTTCTTTACACAAAAAGTATTAAGCGAAAAAATAACCAGTTCTTGATCCTCCATGTCGGTTCCCTCCTAATTAAAACCATTTTACTACACAACGAATTTACCAAAAGGTGCCAAAATTACATAATCTTGTGATATTAAAGAAAACCAACATTAATCCAATCCATCTAAATAGAACCACTAGTAAAGAAATTGGGGTTTTCCTTTACGAAATACCCAACAACATGACTCAAACTAATCAAGAAAGCAGGCAAACAAAAAGGCAAGAAACATCAAAAAGAAAGAAAGAAAAAGATTGGAACCAAGAAAGAAGTACCTGAACATTGAAACTTTCTTCTACTTTAGTGTAAGGTACCATGAACACATAGAATGCAGCAATTGATCCCAATAGTAAATCGTAGCCTATAAGAGATCGTTCAAATACTTGATTTCAAGAATATAACGCAAGGGAAAAAGAATTATTGGGATTGGAAATTAGATATTACCATATAGTTCCAAGAATTTCTCAGACTTGCGTGCCATTGTAGAAATTAACTGAGGAACTGAAGTTGTTATGTGTATGTTTGTGTTTTTATACGAGTCCCCGACATAAATACCCGTTGAATGTCGGAAAACGTAAGGAAAACAAGGAGTTAAACGACTGCGTATAAATAAAGACACTCGTTATATTTTAATATTCAATTACACTAAAAATTTAGATTTATGAAGAATGAAGGTAGTTTGTGTACGCTCAATGAGTTTGATGCTATGCAATTAAATGGTAGTAGCAAAAAATAGTGTATTAAAATGATCAAATATTTGGTCAAAATCTTTATATTTATTATTGATAATCATAGATATTTTATTTTTATAAAGATGGTTAATTATTATATTATCAAAAAAGCAGATAACTGTTACTTAGGGGTAATTTTACAAATAGCGTACTGTTATAAAATTAGTTATTGATGATATAGGTGAAATGTTGTTATAGAGAAGTAAAATATAACATAAAAAGTTAATTCGAAAAAGCTTGATTGTTATAAATAGATGTTGTTATATGGAGGTGCTCTTATAGAGAGGTCTCATGTAAATGGTTGGCAATAGAGGTAAGTGGTGGTGGCGGTTGTACACTGAAAGCTAGTGATGGTAATTGTAATAGATACAGTAGCAGTGAAAAGTCATATTCACATAAATCTTTCAAGGGAATATTATTTTTAATGATTATGAGATTTGAATGATTCAAACTTATTAAAAAGTCAGAAACGCAACAAAAATAATAATTATAATACATTAATAGATTGATACTCGGATAATTCAAACCTTTATAAGTGAAAAGGATTATGCCTAGGACCCTTTCATCCTTCACATTATAATATAAGTCAAAATAAATGCCCTTTGTTGTGACAGATGACATACCGTATGTGCCGTGTGGCGTGTATATTTAACCACTCGAGAGAGTTATCTAAATTAAGAGCCAGTTTGGAAAGCCACCTAGTAATTGGAATTGGTGTAATTACTACCTAGTAATTACATAGCCTAATAATTATATAGTATCGTCATAATGTAATTACAAGCGTGCTGTTTGGTTGCACAAGTGTAATTACACAGTTAGTTCAATTTAAAATTAAAATTTAATTATAAAAAATTAAAATTTATATTTAAAAAATATGTGCCTTTATAAATGATATTAAATTAGTTATTTAATAATACATTGTTTCTTGAAAATATGTTAATTAATAATCATATATTTGTAACTAATATTGTAAAAAATAATTGATATATAATTTCAAATTAATAATATTTTAATTGATTATAAAAATTAAAAGCATACCTTTTTTGTGAGAACATCATGGGATTGGATGTTTATCAAAAAAAAGAATATTTATAAATATAATGTCATAACACTATTTAAATGTTTGACAATAATTCTATCAACTGTAAGTGAAAAATAAACAACATGCAATGTGAAATAACAAGTCAATAGTATTAAAGCAAATATTTTTAAAATCAAAAATATAACTTAAATTCAAAATCCAAAAGAATATTTTTAACATACTACTCTTATGTCAAATTCTAACGTTACATAAGTAAGTTTCAACGTAACATAAGTAAATACTCTTATAATTCAAAGGGAAAATATAAGTCAATAACCTTATTCACAACGAAATTCTACTTTAATAACGTCACTTTTTATATGCCAAGTTTGCTAATGACTCATTCTTTCTAATATTAAGAGATATAGTTTCAAAAATTAGAATATTAACACGGTTATGCTAAATGAATAAAATAAAAAATTTAAAAAAAACGAGCAATTACATTTAAAACCACAAGAAGTAAAAGGTTGGGAATGAGAAGAAAGGAAATGAAATATAAATTCTATAAAAAGAAAATATATTTTAAAAAATACAAATGATTAAAAAGTAAAAAGTAAAAATAAAAAAGAAATTAAATAATAGAAATAAAAAATAAATTAGAAAAGAAAACAAATTAAAAAAATAAAAAATAAATAAATAATAGAAATAAAAAATAAATTAAAAAAGAAAACAAATTAAAATAAAATTAAAAAGAAATAAACTAAAAAGTAACCTTGTAATTATAGGGTGTAATTACACCCAATTCTCAGCGCCCCCCTTGAGAATTGGAGAGTGTAATTACACCCTCTCAATTACACTCAATTTCCACCTAACTGTGTAATTATGCGTCAAACAAACAGGCCAAACTGTGTAATTACACCCAATTACACTCAATTCCAATTACCTGAGTGGCTTTCCAGACAGGCCCTAAGGGATTTTTAAAATTATCAAACAACTACACTTACATAACAGAGGTAACAGTGACTACAACAATAACAGTTTTGAGTAATTATATATGCACCCATCACAAAAACATTAAGCGAAGAGATTTTCCTTCCGTAATGGGTGCATGTTAGAGAAGTTTCACACGCTATTCACTGCATCTCTGACTGCATATCTATAAGTGTAACACTAAGGATTTAGGAGCCTAACTCATCCCATTCACACCCATAAATTCCAACAATCAGTCTTCTAATATCAACAAGAAATCAGTCTGTAATAAAGCATTGCAAGCATCACTTTTCCAGGCACGAAAGGCCTAAAATAATAGCTATATGTAAAGTAGTTCAGTGCAAAGTTTAGTCATGTCAGCTTATTGGTAGTTGGAGTCTTACTAGATAGTCCTAAAAGTCATAAAATTTCCTATGGGCGGAGGGATGTGGCTGGATCAGCAGCAGCAACAGAGAGGCTTCCCATCCATGCTGGTGGCAACATTCCAGTTTGTTCATGCACAGTCTCAAGTAAAGGGGGCAATGCTTGATAAACAGAAGCCAACTCTTTCATTCCAGCATGTCCACTACTTGTTCCGTCGACCATCTGCCCACTAGTGGTACCATTACTCCAAATGCTGATCTTTGGCTGAAGTCCCTTGATCGCTTCAGCATTCATTTTGGCAATGTCTTTAAACATTCCTCTGTCAATCATCATGTAGTCTCGCAGGGCGTTGTAATTTCCTCCCAAAGATGACAACAGATTGCGGACATAAGCTCCCTGTGCTTCTGCAGTGGCCTTTAGTCCTTCAGCCTCTTTTGTTTTGGCATACAGTGCAGCATCAGCAGCTAGTTGTACGGCATATGTCTGAGCTTCTGCTGCCAATTTCTTAGCCTCCGCAGCTTTTTTGTTTTCATAAAGCTCGGCTTCTGCTTCCTTCTGTTTCTTGTACAGCACTGCATTGGCTTCTTGCACCTAAAGTTTGCATGGCAAAACTTGGATGAGTAGTAGCACGGTGCATAATTGGATTCATATGACTGAATAAAGTAGTACTATTAGATTTGCAATTGAAAATAGAGAAAAGGAAAAGAGCCACTTCTTTATAGTGCAGATACAAGTACATCTATTGAGCAAAGTCCCCCAAGAAAGAATGTAACTAAGAGGAAACACTAGCAAACTCATGTAAAAGTTGAACACAAAATCATCACATTATACTGATTTAGGGATTCTACCTAGATAAAAGTGGAATACAGGACAAACAATGTAAATGGACTATTAACTGAGTAGGCCGTCTCACATGGAAACTTCTAAGATACACAACATTCACAGGAAATATTGATAATCATGAGGAATCTAATCTACTCTTGATAGATCAGCAAAGAAAAAGTCAACTCCATGAACTCACACGTAGATACTGAAAGAAAAGAGTTGTGACATGATAAACTTGCCTTAATCTCATATTCAACAGTAGCCTTACTGAGGTGTTGTGCTTTGAGACTCTCTGTCTTAGTCAATGCATTCTTTCTCTCAACTTCTTGTTGTAATACAGCCTCCCGAATCGCCACAGCTTTCTGGGCTTCGATCTCAGCCATTTTTGCCTGCTGAGACCACCCAGCCTGCTTGGTTGCCAGAATAGAATTTGCCTCAGCCACCTCAGCTTCTCTCTGATTTTCATATATCTTAACATCTGTCTTCACCTTAACCTCCTCTTTCTTTCCCTGACCATCCCTTTGGGTAGATATGACCTTTGTCTCAGCATCAATCTTGGCAGCATTTTGACGTGTGAGACCTTCTCGCTCCTTAGCTCCTATCTCACCCTTCATTTTGGCCTCAGAAACATCAATTTTTGCTTGATTTGCAGCTTCCATTTGAGTTTTCTGCCCCAAGTAAGAAAAGTATTCGTGGCCTGGAACATCAACCAATTGCTTAATGTTAGCATTGTAAATCAGCAAGCCAAATTGGTTGAGCTCAAGCTGAACCTTGTCAAACACCTCCTTCTTGAAATCTTTCGTGCCTTTAAAGATTTCCTCCATGGTCATGGAAGCAGCCAAGACACGAGTCTCTCCCTCAATGACACCTTGAACGAGGTCCTTCACATCGTGTGATTCACGTTCATGTTGGGATAGAAGTTTAGCATATTTAACAAGTCTCTCATGGTCATCCACACACGGGCCAATAGTGAAAACAGCAGGGAGAAGGAAGGGCAGCTTCTCAGCACTCATAGCATTGACTTCAAAAGTATAGTTCACAGGAGTAACATCAATGACCCGACATTTCTGCAATGGCCATATTAGTGCCTTTTTTGTGATCTTTAGTTCATCAATACCAATCCCAGTGATCACCAGAAACTCAGATGCCCTTGCTATGCGGTAAATCATGTTTGCAGTTCTTTGATCTTCCTAACACAACAAATAGAGGTTGTCAAGACACACAACACCATACACAGGCAAAATTTTCATCAACTAGAAACCTACATAACTAGCAGAAAATCCCAATCAAGAAAGAGACACATTTTCGACTAGTTCAAATTGTAAAATGTAAAGATCAGTAAAAAATCAGAAAAAAGTTCCGTCATTAGGCTGTAAAGCCAACATACTTCTAGCAGATGAGTAACTCGAAATACCATTTTCAATTTTGATACAAATTCAAGTTTTAACTTACCCCAAAGAGTTTTTTTGCCCCTTCTCTCTCAAAATTAGAATACCTCAAGAAATCTTCCTTCCGGTTCATATCACAACAGATAAAGTCATAAAGATATTCCTTCTCAAAAAAACAGGAACTATACACCCCTCCTTGACTAAATAAATGCAGAAATACTACTCTAGGATTGTAGCAAAAGTACATAAAGAAACTGCAAGAGATTGCTAGTGGATTCACAAAATTAAACGCCTAAAAGTAGATATAACATTACATTATCACCTTAATTTCTTTAAATGGACAAGCACGCGAATTAAAAGTAACAGGTGAACAGGACAATACAGCCCAGCTAAATAGGAAATAAAGGAGCATTTCAGTGAGAGCAAGTTATTGATAGTAGTTTCTACATTCAGCTACTTGAAACATTAAAAATCTGGTCCATCTAACATGGACAAAGGAATAAAAAGTAAACTAAGATGACTTCATTTTCTTTAATAACTATGGTGTCTAGGTCAGCTTTTGTGCCCACCCTAAACTAATTTCTAGGGTAATTACTACCTTCTACCAGTATGGGTGTCGGGTAATTCTGTCCACCAGACGACAAATGGGAAGAATTTATCTAGTATTTTTTATCTTAATTTTCAACACACTTCATTGACCGCTAGGTCACACCTTTGAATATTAAACATGTAAACAAAAGTTTTGAGACTCTGAAGTCTGTAAAATATGAATGAAAACACAGTTTCTTTACAGGGTTTTATGAAAAAATTGATTTGGCATTTCAGGTTTCTCCCTTTGATCTCATCTACACACAAACACACACATAAGCACAAGGCTAACAAAGAAATCGTACAACTAAAAAAAAAAAAAAAAAGATAAAAAACGAAACCATGTTTTAGTCCAAACATTACAAAAGAAAAAGAAAAAAACATTAAACCATACAATATAGAAACAGAGCATAATCAAGAACTCATTCATTCTTCCAAATTAGACACATGAAGCTCTTTCAAAATGAACATGAAAAGAAATTTTCACGATAAACCAAGGAAACCAAAACCCCAAGGCAAGTAAAAAAAAAAAAAAAAACCATGTTTGAGATGAAAAGTGTAAGGAAAATGCTTTACTTTGTGAATGAAAGTTGCCTTTGAAACGTCCAAGTCCCTAAAAAAACATGAATGGAAGGATACTATATACTACTGTCAATCAAACGCCATTATTACTGTTGTAACAGACAATTTCCTTTAAGAGATATAAAAGGAACATGCTATGAAGTTTCACCTCTCTGATATTGAAAAAAGTTACTGTTTACATATTAAACCAATAATAACATGACAAGTGGCTTTTATATAGTACACTTTTATCAGTCAACCATGGTTAATTTATTGTACTATTTTCATCTTAATTTGTTAGTGTTACTTAATTATGGTAAAATGATAGTACTATGATTTTGTTATGTAAATATCTGTGTGGGTTATCTTTTTTCCCTCTGCCATTTTGTTTATTGAGAATGGTTATGTAGCTGTTTTACTGTGGAAATGAAAAAAGTTACTGTACCTTTTTTTACCACGTGAATAAGCTGCTTTGAGAATACTGGCGATCCAAATTTTCTTGCTTTTACTCTGTATATACATTACCATAAATGTATTATCGCAAAGTTGGAAGTTTCACAAATTTTCGGTCTCCATTAATAACATTCCTTACTGATCAAGTTAATTATAGAGTTTTAAATTTAAAATTCTTGTTATGGGCTAATACTCCAGTGATTTCCATTTAGTGACATTGACCATTTGATATGATCTTTTTCATATAAGTTGTTAGTCTTTTTTTTTTTTTTTTTTTTTTTTTGTTGGGTAATACAAGTTACAACCATGATTCCTTTTTTCTTTAAAAATGTGAACACTAAATACTTACTACCTATTAACAGAATGGACATTGAAGCTGAATAAACACTTTGTATACATTTAACTACGGGAGGCTTGCAAAGGATGCGGTGTAGCGGTGCAGCGGATGGGGCTGCTCTTCCTTAATTAGAGGTCTCGGGTTCGAGCTCTTGGTATGAAAAAATCCTTGATAGGGAGCGCTTCCCCGAATGGAGCCCTACTACGCGACGCGAATCCGTATATAGTCGGGCTCCAATGCGAATACTGGACACCATGTGGGAAACCTAAAAAAAAAAAAAAAAAACAGGAGGCTTGCTAAGGGGAAATAAGCCATACAGGAAGCAATTATCCTATTAGCCAGAAATATCTAATCATTCAATTATTGTGCAGTTAATTGGTGAAATATTCACCGAAAATTCACCACTTTCATTATTAGAAATTGGTACTCTCTGAAATTGAATAATACTATTAATGGAGCACTGCTATATATGGGCACTGGATGCATCAGAATTGAATGAATGCATTAAAGCCTTGTTACTCTATAAAAGCAAAATGTTTCTTTAGAAAAATGTTTTTAACATATTAGTTTGCCTTTAAATAAAGGAATATATTTTCTCCGTAAATATACTATTCACCAAAGTTTAATAAATTTTTAAAAATTACTTTACAAATATAATCATTCTTATCTAAACTTAATTGTTTCAGTTAACGCGACCACATTGTCGTCTTTGACAGTACACATTTCAATTTATGTTAATCTATTTGATTGGCATGGAAATTTAGGGATGGCAATGGGGCAGGTTAGGGCCCTAAGCCCTGCCCCGTTTATGTTGTTTTTCATTTTTTTCTCTTTATTTTCAGTTTGCAGTATGGTATTTATCTTTTTAGGGTTTTTTTTTCTTTTCTAAATTGGATGAACAATCATTTTACTGTCATGATTTATCAATATCAAGTAATTAATGAAGATAACAACGCAGTTTCTTTTATGCATTCGTAAAATATTCGTAGTTACAACTAAGCATTATAGTAAAAGGGAGATAACAACACACTATTTTTTCTTCTAAAACAAATTATACTTAATCAATGAAATGGAAGAAGTAGAGAAGGCAATTAAGCAAGTTGCCAGCTTGACTCCCAAAATATAATGTCTTAGATATACAGTTTTAAAAGTTGTTTTGTCATCCTAACTAGATGGACTACTATTGATATAGCAAAATGATCTAATTTCTGCTCCTCGTTATTATTTATCTAAAAAGAATGTCAACGTTCTTTTCTAAATCCTAGAAAAGAAAACAGCAAACATCAGATAGTTAACTTAATAGTTAGATTGTAATTAAGCATCAAATTGTAATAAGTTAAGTTAACATTTATATTGTAATTAACTGCTGAAGCTATAACAGAATAGTTTCCTGCGGTCCTATTGAAAAAAAAAATAGAGTTTTGCCCCGCCCCGCCCCGCCCCGTTTAAAATTTTCAAAAAACAAGTTTTGCCCCGCCCCCGCCCCCGCCCGTTTAAGTGTTGCCTCGCTACTCGCCTTATTAAGCGCTTGCCCTACCCCCCCCCCCCCCCCCCCCCAATTGCCATCCCTACATGGAATTTAAGGGGAAAAAAATATAACTTTTTGGAACTTATTTGAACATGCCATAACATTTGTGTGTTCGTAAGGCTTTTTGAAACTTATGACCTTAAAGATGCCATAATATTTGTGTGGTTATAAAAGATTCCCATTAAGGGTAGAATGAGAAATTTAAATTAAATTATTTTTAAATTAAAAGGGGTAATTAATTTTTTAAATAGACTAAGAAAAATAGGTTCACATAAGTTGAAATATAGGGAACATATATTTTTATTACATCTTATACTTTCTAAAAGTGAATACTACTTCATAATTTTTTTACAATTTTATTATTCAATCAACCTGCCCGTACATTTACTATTTCACTAAATTAAGACCAGAAGAATGATTCATTTGGATCGACGAGCTTTTCCAGCCCAAAAACAAAGAATCAATGGAATGTCTGTCTATCTATGAACATCTATTTTATCTATATATCTAGGGATCTCTCTATGCATATATATTTATTTTTTTTGTTGGAATGATATGATTGGCTAGCCGTAGCCGCATATCAACTACACTCAATGCGGAATTTTTGTTGGATCAAATCTTTTGGACCTAGCGAAAAGGGCTCTAAGCCTTCATGCAAGCAAGCGCGAGAGAAGCGGAGCGCGAAGCTCTACTTCCCCGACGGACTAAAATACAGCAGTCACGACCTACTTTGATTCAAAAGAAAGGCAAAGGGTTTGGCAACAAGCAAACAACTTTATATCACAGTTGCAAAGGGTTTCAAACCTTAACTACTTAAGTACCAAAGACCGCTTTCATATGGGGTTGTTCACTACAAGCTATCAACGTTGTCTTAGATTATACCTTGACTTATCTTTTATGAATAGCAATAGCTTAGCCGCCTGCGCTTACTTTTCATAGCAATAGCTTAGCCGCCTGCGCTTACTTTTCTTCGTGTGGTTTTGGAGAGGATCCTCACGATTGATTCGTTAGCATTAAAGGAGTATTATATTCCTCTTTAATATTGCTCAATTCTAAAAGAAAAACATTAAATAAATAATAAATAGTCAAATAATATTATTTTAGTAAACTCCATATTATATTTATTGTTTTCTTAAATGGCCTCATTTTTGGTAATATAACACTTATTTTGGTAGGGAGGGATTAGTTAGTTACAATATATATTCTACACCTTGTATACGTACATTTTTTTCCAGAGGCGGGGAAGCCTCAACATAGAGGCAAGTAGGAGGAGGAAGGGCCAAACATGTGTTTCGTTGCTGGGGCTCATAGAGACTAGTTCTCAAGGCAAGGTAATTTGTTCCTATTTTCTGCTTTGTAATCATTCAAATTGGAATATATATATATATATATAATGGAAACATCAACAAGAAAATCCATGATTTCCAGCAGTACAAGTGAAGGGTTAGATAGAATAAGCTCATTGCCAGATGATATACTCCACAAAATCCTTTCATATCTCTTTATTTTGGATGTGGTTCAGTTGAGTGTATTGTCTAAAAGATGGAAATACATATGGACTACAATGCCTTACTTGCACTTTGATCTTGATACTTTTTTCCAAGAAAATCGAAAAATTTGGGATCTTGAAGCTTGTTATCTGGGAAACGCTCAGAAAATTGAAAATTTTATCAATTGGGTCTTAATTTCCCAAAGGGCGACTAAGCTTGTTCGTTTTCTTCTCTGTTGTGGTGCTATCGATGGTGTCTTTGACAAGATGGCTATTTTTCGGTGGATTCATGCCGCGACAAGGCGAAATGTTCAACAACTTGTGTTAGAATTTTCTCTTGATGAGCCATTTGAGTTGCCATATTGTCTTGCAACTTGTGAATCTTTGCAAGTTTTAAAGCTACACCTGTCTGGGAACATACTTAAACTGCCTAATCATTTTGGACTTCGTCACCTGAAATTGCTTCATCTTGAGGAGGTCGAGTTATCAGATGAGCATTTGACAAGTTGCTTGTTCTCAAAATGTCATCTCCTTGAAACTTTGATCTTACATGAATGTAGTTTAGGAGATATGACACTACTTGATATTACTTCAACATCTCTTATTTATCTTACTGTTGCAACGCACTGTTGTAATGTGAAGTGTTATCGCGATTGTGAATATGTGGAGGTTTATGGCAATTGTGAAGTCAAAATCTCTTGTCCCAATCTCAAGTTCTTAAAATATAAAGCTTCAATGCCAAAGGACATGATCATCAAGAATCTGCTTTCAATAGAAGATGTTTGTATCGTCTTTACTGATACAATCCGCTCCATTGAAGACACTGGCATAGTTGTGCATAAGATGATCAAGGAGTTTCCTTCTACATCAGTTTTGAAGCTATGCAAGTCTTCCATTTCGGTAAAGTTTTCTCTTCATAAAGGAAATAGGAGTATTAAAAAAATATACACACTGTACGTACAATTTTTGAATACTGAGTATCTTTTTTAAACATACAGTCTAAGTCCTTAGAAAAAAAATATTTACAGTCTAAGTACTTATCTAAAAAAAAATACATCAAGTATTTCTAAGTCGTTTGGAGAGCTTGTCGGTAGCTTTTCAATTAGTCTCTTTACTTCTCACTATAAAAAAATTCATAATAAGTTTCACACTTCTTGGTTATAAGAGAAACTCTCATTTCTTGTATTTTTACTTCTGTAGGGTCTATATGAAGCGACTAGCAAAGAAAGACTCTCTCCCGTCTCCTTTTATAAGCTGAAGTCCTTAAAGCTGGAAGTGGGAGTTGATGAAGGTTTTATGCAAGTTATGATATTATTGCTCAAGTATTCTCCTAATCTGGAGGGTCTGAAATTGTGCTCTGATGAGGTAAAGCTTTTCATCATTTTCACAAATTTTGTGTACTAATTCCCGTTTCTTTTATATGGTAGTCGGAAGGACTTGTAAGTTTTGTAAAACTAGAAGTTGATTAACATGAAAGTATTCTTTCAAGAACAGAAGCTTTTGAAATTAGGCTCGAGAACCGACGTCACTAATTGCAAATGTCATTGCAACAATGCTGAACTATGAACCTACATCCGAGAAAACAAGATCCTGATAAGCTAAAATCCATTCACCAAAATGATAGACATGCCCCAAAGAAAGGGACATGATCTGACTAATCATCTGTTTTAACTTTTAACATTCACCTTGGGGGGTCGCAAGTATCGCCTGTTTACGCATGCCATTGAATTTATCATGTTTGCTGCATAAAACTTAATGGTAGAAATATATTGAACTGTGAATTGATGTGGGGAAATCTAAGTAAGTGTGGGCATTCAGTATTTCAGTTCGGTTTCTAAGAACTTCGTTTCGGTATTTGATTTTTCGATTGTATATACCCGAACCGTAGTTAGTTCGGTTCTGTTTTTCTTGTTCGGTTTTGGTTTTTCGGTATGAGCCTATATACTGGATTATTTTCTGCTTAAAATGGCTATTTTTGATTTGGGCGTGACTATTAAAAAACTAAATAACACATCAAAATAAATTGAGTCAGAATTTGAAATCCAATGCTTACATAGGAAAATCTCATGGTTATTTCTTTCAATTGGCTTTCTTAATTGCTTATGTTGCTGTTTTCTGCCTAGATGGAGTCATAAAGGTTCACGTTAACCTTTTATAGTGCTGAAATAAAGAGAAAGCTTTTTTGCCTTTCATTAGGGGCCTATAAGGGTTTAATTCAAGTCTGTTTTCCCAACATAGGTCAAACTTGACAAGTTATAAAATAAAACAAGTGTCATTCAAATATGTAGTACGTTAAATTGACATTGTAAACTTTAATATCTTAGTCAAGAACTTATAATTAGTGAAGTTGTACTTATCATCTTGCTAACATCTATAACCTGGCATGAGACACACAAAAGCTAAAAGGTGAAAGGGAAAAAACAAGCAGTTATCTATATATATTTCAACAAAAGGAACACAAGTTGGACAGAGTTCTTTTTAGCTACTAGAACAATCTTCCACGTCTGATTGCAAAAGAAAATAGAATTGAGAGGAAAGAAAGTCTTGAAGTCCAGCTGGAGACAGAAGGAGTTAGACCTGAAACTTGGTCCACCGTAGCAGTCTACCAAATAATCTTAAAATCGAACCGAGAAAAATCAAAATTGAAAACCGACCGAAGAACCAATCTAATTCGTTCCGGTCCGATTTTTCGGTTTTATGCCCACCCCTAAGTCTAAGAAGCACTGAGATGACTATACAACTTTAAGGAGCATTAAGTTGATACGTGAAGGAGAATTGTAAATGTGACCTTGAACAATATCTTGATTAAAAAGAGTTGCCAGCAATCATAGTATCTAAATTTGGTTCTGAGCTGAGGTTTATTGAAAGAGAGCTTACCCAAATCAACTTATTTTCCTTGTAAAAGATAAAGATGCATAAAGGACACCGACAGATCTGAATCAACTCATTTCAACCCTAGAACTTTGGAGATATGTGTTTCAAACGTTCTCATCGCAAGATATGTGGTCTAAAGGGAGCATTAGTATAAATTCACTTAGCGTAATTAGGAGATTAACCTGAGATGAGCAACATGTTCATTTGATTGGTGACATGGTTTGAATAGTAGGTACAGTGCTCTGAAATATGAACAGCTCACTGGGGACTTTTAATGCATCTATGATGTCTGGGGGGGAAAAGGAAAAATTCCAAAGAGAAATAGTCCCAAACGTTTTGGAAGTGAATCTCGTTTGATATTTTCACTTGTAATGTAGGAAATGGGTGCTTATGCTGTTGAGTAATTGCTTATTGTTATTTATTGTTGTTTCAATTAAAGTGTTTACTGTGCTCATGAAATGGTTTCTATTCTGACTTTCAACTGTCTGCTAGTGTGGAGGCTGGACTGAGAATTGGCAGATGCATGATCCTGAAGAAAGCCTTGTGTGCTTGGAGTCTCATCTAAAGTCAATTCAGTTGACTGGTTTCAAAGGTGAAGAAAACGAGATAGAACTGCTGAGGTTTTTTCTGAAGCATGCACGAGTGTTGGAAAAACTGATGATAGTCTGGGAAGAGGGCGCTTATAAATCAGAAGAGGCATCAGAGAGGGTTTTGAAATTTCCTAGAACTTCTTCACTTGTTGTTCTGACGTTTCATGATGCCAATCCCGAAACTTATTATAACTGGTACGATAGATGCTAAAAATGACTTGACCCCGGTGGAGGATTATTCGACGTTGGATGTACTTTTATTGAGATTTCTCTTGAAGATCCATTTTTGGACCCAGATTGTATAAGAAATTACACGGGACCATAATGTTTATGAAACTTCTATGGCTATTTTGTCTTTCATGTTTGAACTGCTATAGAGTAACTAGGAAGGTCATGCCTAATTTCTGCTAGAAAGTATCAAGCAGGATTTGGTTAACTACATTTAGATAATGCCTTGTTTCTGAATGTGATGCTTCAGCATACTAATGTTTTTGCAACCACTTCTTACTCACACTTACTGGCCTGAAATCAATATGGATTTCATAGTAACACTTCCTATTCCTAAAGGGGATGAAGTCGTTTGGGTCATAGTTGATAAGCTCAACAAGTATGGGCATTTCTTGTCCCTTGCCCATCCTTATACAGCACACTCTCTAGCTCAAATGTTTATCGACAACATCTTGAAATTATATGGAATGCTTACTATTATTTTGAGTGGTAGCGATCCAATTTTCATCAGCCCAATCTGGCAAGAGTTCTTTTTCTTTTTTTTTCTGTTAGAAGTGCAGCAACATACTTCAATGTTAGAAGTGCAGCAACATACTTCAACATATCATCCTTAGTGTGAAGCCAAACCGAGATCCTCAACAGATATCTCAAGGCTTATTTGATGTATTTCTGTGTTTTTTCACCTCCTGACTGGGTTCACTATGTTATTCTAGTTAAATGGTGGTAGGATACCACATCTTATTTGGCAATTCAGTTTGAAGCGCTAATTGATTAGATAATCAAATTATTTCGTCAAGCTTGTTCAAAAAAATGTTTAAAATTCAGTTTCTATTCCTTGTATAAATTAGTTGTCAAAAATTGACAATCTTCACTCCTCTTTTACCTGCAACCATGAGGTCTTTATCCTTCTTTTTTTTTTTTTTTTTGAAAATTTGAAAGGGTAGTTCATATGGACATGAATAATATACTGAATTAATCGGTTTGTATATAGTGAATTTCAATATTTGCATAGTTTGAATAATATTAGGTTGAACTTTTTTTTTTTTTTTTAAAAGCATTTTGAAGACACTGTTTTTCTCAACTTGAACTTCAATTATCAATTAGTATTAGTTTTTTTGATTTCAATAAAAAATTGTTCAAACCCACAATTAGTGTAAATTTTTTCAATTTCAATCAAATATTGTGCAAACCCTGCTTAGTTTGGGTAGCTTTTAGCCAAAATTATCCCTTATCTATGAAAGTTGGTCTATTTTGGTCTTTCAAATATTACCTTGGACATATTTAGTTCCTTAAGTTTTCTACGGTGGAGCACTTATGATCCAACTAACATAATATAATGGACTTAAAAACTAACAGTGACCACAAAGAATATGGCTAAAACTGACCGACTCGATCGGTTTTATCCTAACAATTTTTAATCTTTTTTAAATAAAACTGGCCGAGCTCGGTCGTATAAATATTCTGAAAAAATATTTTTAGTATAACTGAAAATGCTCGTTTTTTTTTTAAATAAAATAATTATTTCTAGAAACTGACCAAACTCGATCTGTGTTTTGGTCAAAATTCCGATCAAACTTTTAAATAAGCCGATCGAAGAATCGAGTGAGCCCAATCGGTTTTCTATTTTCCCAGTTTTTGGCTCAAAAAAGACGAACAAGCTCAGTTAGCTTTATCTAAAAAATCGGGATTCGAAAGTTGGTCGATTTTTGCTAGCTTTTTTTATAGTCACTGTTAGTTTTTGAGTCCATTTTGTTAGTTGGATCAAATGTGCTTCACTTTAGTAAATTTAAGGGAATAAATATGTTGAGGTTATATTTGAAGGACAAAATAGACCTACTCCTAAGAGACCATTTAGCGGGAAAACCCTTACACAAGGGCCAAGAATGTGTTTCTCTCGATCTCTTCCATCTTCATCGGCTCATACAGACTGGTGGCCTCAGTTTAACTATTTGGGTACCATTGTATCTTCGAAACAAGGTAATTTGTTGGTATGTGCAGCTTTGTAATCATTAAAATCGGAATATATAATGGAAATATCAACAAGAAAACCTAAGATTTCCGTCAGTACAAGTAAAGGGATTGATAGAATAAGCTCATTGCCAGATGATATACTCCACAACATCCTTTCATCTCTATTCATTTTTGATGTAGTTAAGCTTAGTGTATTATCAAAAAGATGGAAATTCCTTTGGACAACAATGCCTCACTTGCACTTTGATCTTGATCGATTTTATTCAGAACGGATCACACGGCCTTGTGATTTTGCAATGGCTGAGAAATTCAAAGACTTTATCAATTGGGTCTTAGTTTCCCAAAACGCCACTAAACTTGTCCGGTTTCTTCTTTGTTTTGGCAATATCTTTGATAAGGTAGCTATTTCGCGGTGGATTTATGTGACAACAAGGCGAAATGTACAAGAACTTGTGTTAGGTTTTCGCCTTGGTGAGCCATTTGAGTTGCCATATTGTCTTGCAACTTGTGAATCTTTGCAAGTTTTAAAACTACACTTGTATGGGGACATGCTTAAACTGCCTAATCATTTGGGATTTCGTCAACTCAAATTGCTTCATCTTGAGCAGGTCGAGTTATCAGATGAGCATTTGACAAGTTGTTTGTTCTCAAAATGTCATCTCCTCGAAACTTTAATCTTAGAACATTGTAGCGTAGGAGCTATGACGCTGCTTGATATTGCTTCGACGTCTCTTATATATGTTATTCTGCGAAATAACATTTCTATAGTGGAGAGCTTTGGCAATTGTGAAATCAAAATTTCTTGCCCGAGTCTCAAATTCTTAAAATATAACGCTCCGGTGCCAAAGGATCTAGTTGTTGAGAATCTCTTTTCAATAGAAGTTGTTTGCATCAACCTTGTTGATAGGGGTTCGATCGAAGAAAGAGGCATAATGTTGCATAAGATGATCAAGGAGATTCATCATTCAACATCATTTTTGAAGCTATGCATGACTTCCATTTCGGTAAAGTTCTCTCTTTACGTTAAGCGTAAAAGGGAAAAAGAAGTAGTAAAGAAATATATGGTCATTTGGATAGCTTTTCAATTAGTCTCCTTACACTTGGAATTCTAACTTCTTAATTATTGAAAAAAATTCTCTCATTACTTGTATTTTGCTGCTGCAGGGTCTGTACCATGTGGTTCACAGTGTAAGACTCTCTCCAGTCTCTTTTCATAAGCTCAAGTCCTTAAAACTGGAAGTGGTAATTCATGAAGAGTCAATGCAAGTTATGATACTATTGCTCAAGTATTCTCCTAATATGGAGGTTCTCAAATTGTGGTCTGATGAGGTAATGTTTGTCATTTTGTTCACTAATTCTTCTTTGGAAAACCCGTTTCTTTTAAATGGTAGTTGGTCAAAAGGACTTTTAAGTAAAACTAGAGGTTGATTAACATGAAAGGATCCTTTCAAGAACATAAGGTATGAACTAGGCTTAAAAACCGACATCGCTAAACCTTCCGAGGAAAACTTGACTTATGATTGCAATGTCATTGGACCCTATATGTAATTTGACCCTAACAAGCAAAATTCCACTCACCAAAATGATAACCATGCCACAATGAGAGGCTGGATTTGACTATAATTTTTAACTTTCACTTTGGAAAATGGCATGTATCACCTATTTACTCATGCCATTGAATTTAATCATGTTTGCTACATGGATTTTAATGGTTGAAATAGATTTGACCTGTAAAGTGACAAGGGAAAGGTCTGAGAAAAATTGAAATGATGTTACAACTTTAAAGGGAGCATTAAGTTGATAAATGAAGGAGAAATTGTAAATCTGGTCCTGAGCAATATCTTGATTAAAAAAGTTTTTCCAGCAATATAGTATCTAAACTTGGTTTTAAGTTGATCTTGATTGCAAAGACAACTCAGGCAAATTAATTCATTCTTTTGTAAAGAAATGTGTGCATATTGACACTGAAAGATTTTGAAATCAACTCATTTCGATGCTAGAACTTTGGAGATGTTTCAAATGTGTTCATGCACAAAAGATATGGTCAAAAGGGAGCATTAATATAATTTCACTTGGCTTAATGAGGGGATTACTGGTTTAGATAACCTGAGATGAGTAAGATATTTCTTAGATGGCGCGCCCAGGGCTTTGGTACAGTGGTAAGAGCGTAACTTGTGATGTGATGGGGTTAGGCCACTTAGGCGCACACGTCATGTGTTAAGTCTTGTAGCAGACAAAACGAAAATCCCTTGTATTTAAGTGGAGAAGGTAGAGGAATGTGTCCATTATCCATTGAGTTCGAAACTTGTGCCATTGATCTCGGGGATTTCTCAATTATAAAAAATTAAAAAAAAAGAAAAAAAAAGAAAAAAAAGATACTCCATCATTATATAGATGGCATGGTTTGAATAGTAGGTATATTAATATACCTTACCTTGTAAAAAATAAAAGGTACCATACTCAGAAACATGAATAGATAACTGGATCTTTTAATGCATCAATGGAACTTATGGGGAAAAAAAAGGTCCAAAGAGAAGTAAATGGTCCAAAACATTTAGGAAACTATCCTGTTTGAAATTTCCACTTTTAATCGAGGAATGGTTGCTTACACTGCTGAATGATTAATTATTGTTATTTACTGTTGTTTCGATATAAGAGCTTATTGTGCTCGATGAAGTGGTTTCTCTACTGACTCTCAACCGTCTGCTAGAATGTAGACGAGAGTGTGAATTGGCAGCTGCTTGATCTCGATGAAAGCATTATGTGCTTGGAATCTCATCTAAAGTCAATTCAGTTGACTGGTTTCAAAGGTGAAGAAAACGAGATAGAATTACTAAAGTTTTTCCTGAAGAATGCACGAGTGTTGGAAAAACTGATGATTGTCTGGGAAATGGACACCGATAAGTCAGAAGAGGCATTAGAGGAGGTTTATAAGTTTCCTAGAACTTCTTCACACGTTGTTCTGACGTTTCTTGATGCCAAGCCCGAACCAAGATCTCGTAAGTGGTACAATTCAAAATGACTCTACGTAGTAGAGGATTATTCGATTGTTGGATGTACTCTTATCGAGATTTCTCTTAAAGATTCAAGTCAGAACCAGATTGTATAAGCAATCTCATGGGACTGTTATGTTTATGAAACTTCTATTGCTGCTTTGCGTTTCATGTTTGAACTGCTATAGAGTAACCAGGAAGGACATGTCTTTTTTCTATGGGAAAGTATCAAGCAGGATTCAAAAAATAATTATAATGCTTCAGCATACCAATGCATTTGCAAGTTGCAATTAACACCTTTTATTCTCAGTGTTTGGTCTATAATCAATATGGATTTCATAGAAACATTTCCTAATGTCTAAAGGGAATGATGTTGTTTGGATCATAGTTGATAAGCTCAGCAAGTATGGCCATTTCTTGTCTCTAGCAATATTCGTGGATATGTCTAACCTATATGGACTGCTTGCTGTTATTGGGCGTGGTTGAGATCCAATTTTCATCAGCTCAATCTGGCACGGGTTATTTTTTCTCTGTGTTAGAAGTGCAACTTCAGGCTTCTTCAACATATCATCCTTAGTCTAAAGCATTCTCAATAGGCGCCTCAAGGCTTATTTGATGTGTTTTTTTATGTTAATAATTGAGATGGTATTTGTTAGGATTATTTTGGGGGGAAAGGGTCAAAAATACCCTTCTACTTTGAAAAAATGGCTAAAAATATCCTCCGAACTTATTTTGGGTCAAAAATACCCCTCCCATCCTTAAAGTTTTCAAATATACCCCTGTCTTGTGGAAATTATCCCAAATCATTTTTTAAACCCACTCCATCATTTAAACCCGTAATAAGCATTTTGAAGTTTAAGGGAATTAAGGAAATAAGTGGGATCTTATGGGTTATTATTTAGTTGGGTCGGGTTTAAATGATGGAGCGGGTTTAAAAAAATGATTTTGGGTTATTTTGGGGATAATTTCCATCAAAATTGTTATATTTGAAAACTTTAAGGATGAGAGGGGTATTTTTGACCCAAAATAAGTTCGGAGGATATTTTTAGCCTTTTTTCCAAAGTAGAAGGGTATTTTTGACCCTTTTCCCTTATTTTGGCAAGTGTCAGGCATTATGTAGCTTAGCAGTCGGTTACACTGTAATTACGATGTACATACATGCACAAACACTTTTAGAGCCCCATTGTTAGTAATAAGAAACTTCACAATTAGATTTTCATCAAACTTGTTTCAGTAACTTTTTAGAATTTAGGTTGTGCTCCTTGTATGTATGAATAATATTACAAATTGACAATATTCTCTCCAATTTTACTTGCAAATTTTATGATGTTTTGATCCTTTGTTTTTCACTCTATCGCTTACCCCTTTGTTGAACATTTGAAAGAGTAGTCCCTGTCTAAAAAACAGAGTAATCTTATGGACGTGAATTTAGGGGTGGGAAAATTAGTCTAAATTCATTTGACCCACCCAACCCGCCCAAGCTTTAATGGGTTTGAAATAGAATAATTTGAAGATGGCTAATTTGAAATTCAAGTTGAACCATCACAAATCATCTCCATTGGCCCCATCAAATGGCCCAACCGATCCATCAATTATCCTCCATGCATATGTATAAAAGTTGTTTAACATGATTAACTTCTTTTTTTAATTATTATTTTGTAATTATTTTTCTTTTTAATTTTTTTAGACAAAATATTTTTATTTTATTTTGAATTTTTTTATTTCCTTCTTTTAAATTTTTTACTAGTAACTTTTTATTTTTAAGTTTTTAATTTTTTTTCCTGAGGGTCTACGCTTATCCGTTTTTGTTGAAGCTATTTTTGACCTACCCATATCCGGCACACATTTGCCACTCTTAGTTATGTACAAGACAACCATAAAAATATATAAATAAGACAATGGGTAAAAGAGAGGAATCTGACAAAATCACTATTCATTACGTCAATTAACATTTAATTTTCTTTTGATTTACTTTTTGGAATAATTTCGAATATAATGTATGTATTGGGATAACTTATGAGGAAATATTTACAGTGAATATCTTTATAATTTTGAGTAAAAGCAGATGTTTGAGTTTTTTTTATATCTAAAAAGTATTTAAAGTTGATTTTTCAAAACACCGTTTATTTAGAAAAACATGAGCAAGAGAATATTTTCAATCAAAGAATATCGATATTTTTAGTTTCTCAAAATGTTGAAAAGCTGAGTTAAGTTGGGTGGGTTGGGTTATGACCTTTTATTTAGCCTATCAAGACCCAACCCATCTTAGCTCAAACAAGCTTGGGACAGGGTTGGACCTATCTATAGGTTCATCCCATCTTGACCCGCCCAACTTTAGCTCAAATGGCCCATTTGCCACCCCTAGCGTGAATCATGTAAAAATTGTATGGGATAGCCACTTTTTGGACCAATATTTTTATAAATAGTCGCTATTTGAAAATTCGTTGATAAGTTACCGCTTGTAATGCAGAAATAACATGACAACGTTATGAATTTCGAACTTAAACAAGTCCTGATTTTGAAATCCATGATAGTATCAAGGATTCCAAAAATTAGATATTTTTCAGTGATTTTTGAATCTGTCATTATCTTCAATAACAAATTTGAAAATAGCTGTGTTTGAAATTTTTCGTGTGAATAATATACTGAATTTCAGTATTTGCATATACTAACTAGGTTTTGGTCATAGATTCTAGATATGTTTCACTTTATTTGGTTATGAAATTGGAGTTGTGTTGGGTTGGATATTTTGCAAAGAATATTTAGAACAATGTTCTATTTGAATGTACTTCAGCTAAAATACATAAAATATGATATATATCCCACAATTTCTAAAACTAGCAAAATCACACAACTCAATTAATTTACCTGAAACAAACAACCAAATCTGCTCTAAAAGAGTGTATCATGTGATGGAACGTCACATAATGCCATAGATTACATTCATAGAACTACAAAAATTAAAAATAGGAACCGCATATGGATGTACGAGCTACTACTTGCTATTGCAAAGATCCATTAGTACACAAAATCAATAATACATA
Organism: Lycium ferocissimum; assembly: GCF_029784015.1. Taxonomy (NCBI): domain Eukaryota; kingdom Viridiplantae; phylum Streptophyta; class Magnoliopsida; order Solanales; family Solanaceae; genus Lycium; species Lycium ferocissimum. The sequence continues at coordinate 28,206,669 of NC_081348.1, read as the reverse complement.
ACTAGCTATTCTTTATGATATAAAGATAGAGTTGTTTCTACTAATAAAAGCCTAAAAATTTGGGGAAATACCCTGAAAATCAGAAATTTTCCAAAAGCAAAAGGTGAGTCTGAAAACATGGTCATAGCTGTTTTGTCAAATTCCAGAGTCTAATTCCATATTGAATTTGAAAAAATGGACAGTTTCAAGCACTGATTCCCGAAAAAAGTGAAAAATATACCGAAAAAATGTGAATGCAAACTTATGGCAAAACGGCCCCGAATTATTGGTAAAGACAAATTTCCTTAAAACAAGAAATACTTTATCCGTCTCAATTTATGTGACACTTTTTCCGTTTTAATTCGTTAAAAAAAATAACACCTTTCTATATTTGATACTTAATATTTAACTCGTAAGCTTCCTCTTTTACTTTTATGAGATATTTATAGTCACACAAATATCTATTATTTACTTTAAACTTGACAAACTTCAAAATCTTAGGGCCCGTTTGGCCATGAGAATTTTTTACCTTTTTAGGAAAATTATTCACTTTATTTGGAAATCAACATTTGGCCATAAAAATTTCATCTTAAACTCCAACTTCACAATTTAAATAAAGTGAAAAATATTTGATTTTCATGGCCAAATGCCTACTTAATTGTGAATATTCCGTGGACGTCAAACACCCTCTAAATTTGGGACAGAGGGAAAACTTACTTTTGGGGTAAAACCTTAGCATGTTCTTTGTTTTCCTCAAAAGCGGGAAAATCCAAAACCTAACTCTTTTCCCCTCTTAGGGCTCCTGGTTGTCATACGATTTTGAATAAAACCATTCTTGAGTTTTCCTATTCGACTTATCAAATCCTTGATTTGAGGCAAGGTAATCTCTTGGTACTATCTGTTTTTTAATGGAAACATCAAGAAGAAAACGTACAAGTAATGGGAGTGTAGAATAAGCTCATTGCCAGATGATATACTCCACAGCATCCTTTCATCACTCTTTATTTTTGATGTGGTTCAGCTGAGTGTATTGTCTAAAAGATGGAAATACATATGGACTACAATGCCTTATTTGCACTTTGATCTTGATCGATTTTATTTAGAACGGGTCAATCGGCCTTGTGATATCGCAATGGTTGAGAAATTCAAAGAATTTATCAATTGGGTCTTAATTTCCCAAAGGGCGACTAAGCTTGTCCGTTTTCTTTTATGTTGTAGCAATATCTTCGACAAGGTAGCTATTTTGCGATGGATTCATGCAACAACTAGGCGAAATGTTCAAGAAGTTGTGTTACACTTTTCTCTTGGTGAACCGTTTGAGTTGCCATATTGTCTTGTAACTTGTGAATCTTTGCAAGTTTTAAAACTACACTTGTGTGGGGACATACTTAAACTGCCTAATCATTTTGGATTTCGTCAGCTGAAATTGCTTCATCTTGAGGAGGTCGACTTATCAGACGAGCATTTGACAAGTTGCTTGTTCTCAAAATGTTATCACCTCGAAACTTTGATCTTAGAAGAATGTAGTTTAGGAGCTATGAAACTACTTGATATTGCTTCAGCATCTCTTATTTATCTTACTTTAGCAAATGTGAATTATAATATGGAGAGTTATGACAATTGTGAAGTCAAAATTTCTTGCCCCAATCTCAAGTTCTTAAAATATCAAGCTCCAATGCCAAAGGATATAATCGTCGAGAATCTCTTTTCAATAGAAGTTGTTCACTTCTGCATTTATGATTCAAACGGCTCACGTGAAGAAACTGGCATACTTGTGCGTAAGATGATCAAGGAGGTTCCTTCTACATCAATTTTGAAGCTATACAAGACTGCCATTTGGGTAAAGTTCTCTATTTTGGTTAGATTGTATAAAGGGAAATAAAACTAACAAAAAAATGTGGAGTAGAAGTACATTTTTTGAATGTTTAGATTGTATATGCAGTCTAAATACTTATCAAGAAAAATATACATTCTTAAGTATTTGTATGTCATTGGGAGAGCTTGTCTGTAGCTTTCAGTTAATCCCTTTAATACGGAATTTCTCATTTCTTCTTTTTTGCTGCTGTAGGGTCTTTACGAAGCAGCTCGCAAAGAAAGACTCTCTCCTCTCTCTTTTTATAAGCTGAAGTCCTTAAAGCTGTTTGTGGATGTTGATGAAGATTTTATGCAAGTTATGATATTATTGCTCAAGTATGCTCCTAATCTGGAGGTTCTTAAATTGTGGTCTGATGAGGTAATGCTCATCATTTTCCACTAATTCTGTACAAATTTCGTTTCTTTAATATGGTAGTTGGTCAGAACAACTTGTAAGTTTTGTAAAACTAGAGTCTGATTAATGTGAAGCGATTCTTTCAAGAACAGAAGGTGGTGAAATTAGGCTCGAAAACTGACATAAAAGATTATAATCCTCAAACTAATTTATCCCATCTGGGAGGTGGGATAAAATAATCCCAAGGTTAATCGGATAAGGTGGGATATCCCATCATTAAATTTGGGCTTCATTTTATACTCTTTTTTGGTAGAAGGTATAAATTTATATCTCCTATCAAACAGAGTACAAAATTAATCCCAAACTTAGTGCTGGGATATCCCACCTTATTTCGTGTACCAAACGACCCCCTATAGTATTACAGTAAAGCAGAACCAGACAAGCTAAATTCCACTCAACAGAATGATAAACATGCCACAATGAAAGGGATATGAGATCAGACTAATTATCACTTTTAGTAACTTCTTAACATTCACTCTGGAAGTTGGCAAGTCTCACCTACTTGCTCATGCCAATTAATTTATTCATGTGTGCTGCATGGAACTTAATGGTAAAATTGGATTTGAGTCGTGAATGGATGCGGGGAAACTCTGAGAAACTGCGATGATGATTCAACTTTAAGGAGCATTAAGTTGGTAAATGATGGAGAAATTTGCAAATCTGGTCTTGAACAGTAGCTTGGCCCTGAAAATTGCCTGCATATTAATCTAAATTCGGTCCTACGCGGAGCTTTATGCAGAGAGAGCTTACCCAAGTAAATTAATTTCCCTTGTACAAAAAACAATTCATACTTGACTCTGATAGATCTAAAATCAATGCTAGAATGTCAGCGATGTGTTTTTTCACATGATCTTTGGTTAATGAGGTGACTGTTGATTGGATGGAATGGCATGGTTTGTATAGTACGTACTATACTCTGAAATATCAACAGAGCACTGGAACTTTTAATGCATCTGTGATGCCAATTGGGAAATAGCAGAAAGAGAAGGAAATTGAGCAAATTCGTTTTGAAAGTGAATCTTGTTTGGCATATTCACTTGTAACGGAGGAAATTGATACTTACGCTGCTGAATGATGCTTATTGTTATTTATTGTTGTTTCAATATAGGCAGGGAATAAGCTAGTACTTGAGCGTGGGTTCGGCGAACCACAATAGACTTTTGTTCGAACCATATATTTGTATTAAATTTTTTGTCAAATATGTACAAATTATTAATTAAGAGCAGGTAACTTTAAAGAATTAGAAATGCCGAACCCACAAGGCTTTCAAATCGCTCCGCATATAGATATTTAGTCTGCTCGATTAATTGGTTTCTCTTCTGACTCTCAATTGTTTGCTAGAATGGAGACTGGACTGAGAATTGGCAGATGCATGATCCTGATGAAAGCATTGTGTGCTTGGACTCTCATCTAAAGTCGATTCAGTTGATTGGTTTCAAAGAAGACGAAAATGAGATAGAACTAGTAAGGTTTTTTCTGAAGAATGCACAGGTATTGGAAAAGTTGACGATTGTCTGGGCCCCCTAGCTATGCTAAAAAATCAGAAGAGGCATCAGAGGAAATATCGATATTTCCTAGAACTTCATCGCATGTTGTTGTGACATTTCTTGATGCCAAGCCCTGGCCCAAACCAAGAACTGGTAAGTGGTACAGCAGTTATGAAAAATGACACGACTTGGAAGATGATTGATTGTTGGAGCCCAGACTATATAAGCATTATTTACATTGGACCGTGAAGTTTATGAAACTTCTTTGGCTGTTTTTCCCTTTCATGTTTGAACTAATTAATGTAGGAGTAGTAATTACCGATTCAGAACTCAAACTCAAATCTTTGTACTAAAGTTGTGGCATCTAACTTGTGCTTGATTTATGTGTTTTCTTGTTGTAATTTTGATTTTTATGCCAATCTTAGTGTTTTGGTGTTGTTTTGTTAATAATTTCTAACTGAATTTGCGTTTTTTAAAGTCTCTTATAGACAACCTTGGTTACCTTGTTTTGGTTATGAAAAATGAAAAGTTTGCAACCATACTATTATCAATTGTAATTTTGTCCAAGTATTTTTAGCTGGATGAGAGAGTAACTTGTCATTATCAATTTTACTATCTATTCAACCTTGGCTTATGTAAAGTTTGCTTACTCGAGTCCAAAACCCAAACAGATTAGCCCAACTGATTTTCAACTCAAAGTTTGTTCAATTCATGAAAATGAAAGTTTGCCTAAGCCATGCTACCTTTTTTTTTTGTAGAGAGTTTACTCCTTTTTCAATTTTGATTTTTTATTGTATTTTACTAAGTGGTTCTTTTGTAAAGTGAACTTGTCTACTTTTTCTAGTTCTTAACACTTGCGTAAATTTTTATTTTGCTCATGAAAATGAAAGTTTACCTCTAGACATCTTTTGCCTCTAACTGTCCATATGAAATCAAATTTTCTAATTCTTAGGCTTATGAAAATGAAAGTTGCCTAATGTATTTTTGTTCTTTTGTAAAGTGAACCACGCCTTATGGCATAGCTTTTCTAGATTTATAAACTTTTACGTAAAGTTTTTGCCACTAAAAATGAAAGTTTGCCCTCTAAAACCAACTTTAGACCTAATTCTTAACACTTGTTTTTTATTTTCTTATGAAAATAATCATACTTTGGATTTGTAAGTTACAATACTTTTCAGTTCTTAACACTTGCGTAAATTTTTGTTTTGCTCCAAAGCCTCAAAATCTCCTCTAGACAATTTTCTTTTGAAAGTGAATCGCACTACTAATTCTTAACACTTGTGTAATTTTTTATTTTGCATGAAAATTTGAACGACTTGGTAATCCCAAACTTTAGGCATTTTTCTAGTTCTTAACACTTGCACGTAAATTTTTGTTTTGCTTCCTAAAAATGAAAGTTTGCCGCTATCTTTGTTCTTTTCTAATGTAAACTTAGTCCCGCATACTTGTCTAATTCTTAATACTTGTGTATGCTTTTTTTATTTTATGAAAATGAAATTTGCCTCTAACAAAGATGGCCCATTATCAGCGAGTCATTGTTCGCACTTGTGTCCTTATTTTTGTCTGAAGTTACTATAATTTCAAATCTAAGTCATTGAGCATTGTATACTAATCAAATAGTATAAACTAATAAAAGTCGAACAAAGCAATAAATTTATCATTCTATGTTGTTGAGTAAAATTATGATTCGCAATGTTGAATCTCAATATATCGTTGTTTAGTTCATAGAAGATGATTTGTTGTTATTTTCAAATATTAACAAATTAAACTTAATAAAGCTGAAATTGAGTTGAATTACATTCAATTGAAACGCTATATATTATATATTTTATCTTTTTCGATGTTGTAGCGGCAAAATCAATGGAGATTTCTCTAAGGAAATGTCACGATGGAACGATTGAAAGGTTTGTTGTTGAAATGATGGATAGGTTTAATTGGATGTTTGGGTTTTTTTTTTTTTTATATGTGTGTGTGTGCGCTTGTGTGTGTGTTAGGAAATATTAAAGACCACCGCAAATTAAAAAGCCACAGGGCAAAACCAAAAAACCACCACTACCCCCAATTATGCTCAAAAAAAAAGAGGCATCAGAGGAAATATCATGTTTCCTAGAACTTCATCACATGTTGTTGTGACATTTCAGATCGATAGTACTGGTGCAAAAAAAATGACATTGGAAGATGATTGATTGCTGGAGCCCAGACTATATAAGCATTATTTACATTGGACCGTGAAGTTTATGAAACTTCTTTGGCTGTTTTTCCTTTCATGTTTGAACTGTTAATGTAGGAGTAGTAATTACCGATTCAGAACTCAAACTCAATTATCTTTGTACTAGTTGTGGCATCTAACTTCAAAGTCCAATCCAGTCTTGAATTTCTAACTGAATTTGCGTGAAATCTCTTATAGACAACCTTGGTTACCTTGCCCAACCCATACTATTATCAATTGTAATTTTGTCCAAGTATTTTTAGCTGGATTGAATTATCAATTTGCGAATTGCTGACTCTCAAACGCCAAACAATATATTAAAATTTATTTAAAAGGAATTACATCCTAAAAGTTCATTCTTCTTCTTTCTTCAACTACTAACAAATTATAATAATTATCACATTTCTCCCTCTCTGCCAAGTTAAATATAAAATAAAAATTCGTGATAATTACTTTAAAACTAAAATATGTAACCACATTCTCCCTAATTAACAGGTTTTCGAAAAAGAAAAAAAAAAGAAAATTTTGAAAAACCCTCGAACACGATGCTTTTAAAGATTTGGCCTATCTATAAATGTATTGCTTTTGCATCGATTAGCCCAACTGATTTTCAACTCAAAGTTTGTTCAATTCAACTGATCTAAGCCATGCTACCTTTTTTTACTTTTACTCCTTTTTCAATTTTGATTTTCTGTATTTTACTAAGTGGTTCAGCTTAAGAGTTTGTCCATATTCAAATTTTAGGTTAGCAGCTGAAGTGCACAGATAGCCGATTTTTGGATCACTATTCATGGCATAGCCGGGATTTATAAACTTTTATAAAGTTTAGCCACTCTAAAATGAACTCTAAAACCAACTGTCAAACTAAGTTGAAATAATCCAGGATTACAAACTTCACCATACGTCGATTATCAAAGCCAAATCTCAGACAATTTGAAAGCAATCGAACTACAAACATTTTTTGTTCAAAATTTTGACTTGGCAATCCCAAACTTTAGGCGTTTTTTGTCTACCACATGCAATTCCTATTAAGTTATCTATGCTTGGGCCTAAATTGATTAGATGCGGGTTAAGATTTACCATGGCGCATTATCAGCCAGTCATTGGCACTTGTGTCCTATTTTGTGTTGGACTTTAATTTTTGTCCCTCATAACAAATAGTTTTTTGGTTGGTCATAAGTTTATATTTTTGCATCATAATATCTCACAAGTTATACCTTTTGTTCTTAAAGAATTCATGCTATGCTAAGTTCGAGGACAAAACGTGCAATTTATTCTTGATGTGGGCCTCTTCTAAGGGTCACATTCAATACTGCTTTACAATTTTACTTTTTTTTTTTGTGTGCGTGTGTGCGTGTGTGTGTGCGCGTGTGTGTGCGCGTGTGTGTGTTAGGAAATTATGCAGTAAAACCAAAAAAACCACTACAATGTACAAAAATATGCTAAAGTTCAGTTAGAAGATGAATTGTGATAACAGATCGATAGTACTGGTGCAAAATCATTCGTACCCCACTAGGAGCGACATAGTGATAATTTTGGTCATTAGTTGGCACCTTAGTGCAAGTGGTCCATGTAATTAATAAGGTCAACGCGCAAAAAGACATTGAGAACTCCTGCTAACGTGCAAGTCAAACTTGAAGGGGGCTGGGCCACATCTCAAACGCCAAACAATATATTAAAATTTATTTAAAAGAGTTACTCCTAAAAGTTCATTCTTCTTCTTTCTTCTACTACTAACAAATTATAATAATAACATTTCTCCCTCTCTACAAATATGAAATAAAAATTCGTGATTTACTTCCAAACACTAAAATATGTAACCATAATTCTCGTCCTAATTAACAGGTTTTCGAAAAAGAAAAAAAAAACACGATGCTTAGTTTGGAACAAGGAAAAAATTAAGCATTTAAATGTAGTTCTTTTGCATCGTTCCATTTGAAAAGATCTAAAATGATTAAATATTTATTCTTCCTCGTTCAGTCAGCTTGAATCAGTTTTAAGAAAGAAGAATTATTGAGGAAAAGAACAGAATATAAATTGCCCGAAGATGGAAGCGATGTCAAATATCTTTACATTACCAGTAGTCGATTATCATACTAACCAATTTACATTGGAGGTAAGGTTATTTTGTAGTAGTAGTTTTACACTATACTAGACTAAACCTGTTCTTGCTGGTTAACCGGTTGAAACCGGTGACGGGGTGAAAAGTTCCCGATTACCAGTTGACGGTTACTAGTGGGAGGAAAATTTCTAACCGGAGGAGTAGTTGGCCAATGATTAACATTTTTTTTTTTTTTTTTTTTTTTTTTTTTTGTTTTGTTTGTTATATTTGGGCCTCAATATAGGTTATTATGACATTTTTGCAAAATGATGGGTAACGGCCAAAAACTCCAATTTTGGCCCCCCACCACCCCCAACCGCTCAAACTTTTATTTTTAACTCCTCCCCCACTCCTATACAAACCCCTCTCCAGTTTATTTTCATCCACACCAATTCTCTCTACAGTTTCTCTCAATTTATAGCTATTTTGCAACAAACAGCCACTTTAAAATTACAATTTTCTCTCAATTATACAATATAAAGTTTCCTTCAAAGTTTGCAACAAACAAAACCAGCTCGTAAGCCAACCTCTAAAGTTTGAAATTATATGACTAAAGATAGGGAGTAAGAAATAGCCACATGTAATATATGTAATAAAACATTTGTGTTCAAGTGTAGGAATAATAAGGATGGGAGAACGGGTTCACTATCGAGTCATTTAGCGGCAAAACATTAGGATGTTTGGGGAGAGTGAACGAGTTCAAGGGTATTCAAAGAACAATAGACCCACGTACCGGAAAAACTTTTAGTTACAAAAAGAAAGACCGTGTAGAGATAGTTAAAATGGTAGCTTATGATGCTTTATCATTTTCCTTTCCTTTGGGATCGGGTTTTGTTATTATATTCAACGTAGTTATAATCCGATGTTTGAGGGTATTTCTAGAAGTACTTGTAGAACGGATATTATTGATTTATATAAAAAGTATAGATTTTATTTGCGCCATGTACTTAATTCTTTAAATCGTAATGTTTCCCTTACCGCCGATCTTGGTCTTAGTGCTAATAAGTTAGATTTTTTTTGCTATTACATGTCATTGGATAGATGATAGTTGGGTGATGCAAAAAAGAATTATAGCTTTTATATATGATGAAGGGAAGGGTCGTCGCGATGGTAAATTTTTTGTGAATGGAATAACAACTAATATGAATTTTTTTAACATTTGCAAAAAAACACTTTGTATTGCTTTAAATAATGCTTCTAACAACACAAAGGCAGTTGGCCTTATTAAAAATGAATTAAACCCTCCATTAGAAAATATTTTCCATGTGAGATGTAGTTGTCACATATAAACTTGATTGTTAAAGATGATCTTAAGTTATTTGATGATCCTATTCACAAGGTTAGAAATGCGGTTGCTTTTCTTTTTTGTAATGCCAATAGGGCTAAAATTAGAGATTTTAAGAGTCAATGTGTGATTGTTGGTCTTAGACCTAAGAAAATTCAAGTTGAAGTTGATACTAGGTGGAACTACACTTACATTATGTTGCAACAAGCATATGAATATAGGGTTCCCATACAAAATATTCACAACAATCACAATGAGGAGATTAGTGAGTGGTTAAGTAATTCCGATTGGAAAGATGTTGTGGAATGTACTACACTTTTAGAAATTTTTATAATGCTACTCTTGCTTTTTCTAGACAGTTCTATCCCGCGGATACCGAAATTTTAGCATACTTAGCCGAAATAACTAGAGTTTTATATGAGTATAGTGAAAAACCGGGTTATCAAGGGACTATTCATAGTATGAGGGAAAAATTTAAGAATTATTATTTTTCCATCCCAACTTTATTTATATTGGGTTCTATTCTAAATCATTGTCTTAAAACTTGTTATACCGTTGAGTTGGTTAAACAAATTTATCATTTTTTAGATATTACTATCGAGGAACCATCTCAATTTGAGGCCGAGAAAGCGGTAGATGTTGAGCTTAATTTTTTTTTTTTTTTTTTACATTTATTATTCTAAGTTGGAAGAAAATGCTCGTTGCTCCACACCCTACTACTTCTACTTCTCAAACTTAAAGATGTGGCCTGTCTCGTTTAGGAATTTGGAGAAACATTTCTACTACTTCTTCTAGTAGTAGTGCAAACTTTGATGAACTTCACTTTTATTTGATGCAGCCGGTGGTGGAAATGAACGACGAAGTGGACGTCTTAGCATGGTGGAAGAAATGCAAGGCGAATTATCCGGTACTTGCAAGAATGACTCGGGATATCCTTAATGCTCAAATATCAACCGTGGCCTCGGAAAGTGCATTTAGTCAAGGAAGACAACAAATTGGAGACCATAGACACTCCTTATCCCTTGCAAGTACTAGTTTGCATTCGCAATTGGATTAGATTGGAGCGGCGCAACCAAAGGCTAGCGGCGGTGGAAGGCGAAGAGGAAGAGATTGAAGTTTTAATAGCAAGTGAAGAAGACCAAATTGAAGACATGGAAGAAATTTAATGGATGAATATGATATGGCGGACATTACCCAAATGGTTGAAACAATGTGATTTTATTCTTGTACTACTTAGTTGCAACTCATGTATTATTTGCAAGTTAAAAAAAAAAAAATACAACTTGCTAATAAATATTATCCATTAATGAATAAAATATATGGCTCATTGAGCTTTCTTCTATTTATTGGTGTTCATATTCTTACAAGTATTCAAGTTAATATTACTTATATTAAGTTAGGAATATACCTACAATATACTTAGAATATACTTATAATATACATCTACTTAAATTATAAAATAGAAAGTTATAACTATATATATATTTATAAATATACAATCTTGAATTTTATAATACTCATGAGTTATTAGCAAATATAAAATTTCTTGAATTTTATAATCTCATGAGTTATTAGTAAATATAAAATTTAAGTTATAATACATATAACTTAAACATATATACCTACAATATACTTAGAATATACTTATAATATGCATATACTTAAGTTATAAAATAGAAAGTTATATACTTAGAAAAAAAACAAACTTGAATTTTATAATACTCATAAGTTGTTAGTAAATATATAAACTTAAGTTATATAATACATATAACTTAAACATATATATATATATATATATATATATATATATATAAAGTATACAATCTATATTACATATACTATATTTACAAGCATAGGTATACATGAAACTTATAGATATTATAATTTAATAATATATATATATATATAACCGGCGGTTACGGGTCTGGTAATTTCAACCGGATAACCGGCAACCGGTAGCCATGGGCGGTTTTTTAACCGGCAACCGTCCGATTGGGCCAACTGGTGCCGGAACCGGGCCGGGTTACCTGGTTGACAGGCTTATACTAGACTAGTAATGATTCATGAAGTGTATGTAATTTTATGGATTGGTCATGAAGTGTACGTAATTTTATGGATTTGTTGAACTTACCATTTTTTCAGTTTTACCGTGTAGTATTCAAATCACTAGCTCAACGTAATTCATTTTTTTTTGCGCGGATTGTCCTTCTTTTGGGGTAGTCTTTAATTTTTGTCCCTCAAATTGCTGGTCTTTAATTTTTGCCCTTCGCTTAAAAAGGTGGTCAAAAATAATCCGAGGTTCTGGGTTCGAACCCCTGCTCAGTAAAAAAAAAAAAAAAAAATTCGAAAGGCAAGGCTTTGCAAAAAGTCTGCCTTATGCGGCATAATTTGGTTAAGGCATAACTAAAAGTCTGCCGAAGACGGCAGACTCTTGCCTTGTGAATTTTTTATTTTATTTTTATGACTAAGTCGGGGTTTGAACCCAGAACTTCGGGGTATTTTAAGCGAAGGGAAAGAAATTAAAGACCAGCAATTTGAGGGGCAAAAATAAAAGACACCCCCAATGAAGGGCAATCGTGCAAATTGCCCGATGTAATTCAACTTTGTGTCGGTATAGTAGGCCTACTAAGGGGGTAATAACTGAGTAAAATTCTCAAATAGCGCTTTTCAACTTCTGTAATTAAAACATAGTTATTGTCATAGAATTTCAAATACTAGATGAAACTCCAAACTTCATGATTTTTCTGTAATTGAAAAAGAACCACCGTCATAGAATTTCAAATACATGATAACATGACAGTGACTATTTTTCATAGATAGGACATTATCATGAAATTTATTGTGTGACATTTGAAACTCCACGAAAGTGACTATTTTTCATAGACATGATTGAAAAATGGCCAGGCTATTTTTATGATATAAATATATAACGCTCCTTATGAAAGATTTCCTATTTCTAAGGTTCATAGCGAAACATCTGATTAAGACTGAGAAATCTCAAACCAATTTCATGCACCCATTAGTGGTTTAAAAAGTTCAACAGTTCACTTCAACTACTTAGCAGCAATAACGCCCAACATCATCTTGGTCAAATTTTCATGTGTTTGTTCTTTCAGATGTAAATTGCGTTTTTAAGGATTAGACACTCCCAAAACAAGTTATCTAAATGATCAGGGATTGGAGATAATGCTTTTACAAGTAATAATCAATGCATGTATATATCTATATTTTTTCTCCACTATGGTCAATACTAGTATCAATTGATTTATGACGCTTCAACTTAACTAAAAGTCTTTTATTTCTCAGATCGAGAAGTTACTTTGAAACCAAACTTCCCTCATATTCAAGGAAATGCACTTAAGATTTTGCATAATCATTTCTTGACTCATTTAGATTATCGCTATGTTTTCGTGATGTGTAAGATATCTCTAACTTCATTTCTGGTTTACAAGAAAGGAGCACTAGCTTATATATTTCCTAACTGACAAAAAGAAGCAAATAATAAACCATTAGAAATCTTAGAAGAGGGTCCCAGTTAATTAAGCACATAAAAGTTTGCTGCTATTATTAAGGGTGTACTTACCTGTAGATATTGTAGTACTTCAACCATAGACTTATATAATATGCTAATCATCATGAATTGAAAAAATAAATACTACTCCAGTAGGATCTTGAAAACTAATCTCACATTTAAGTGTCAGAAATTATGTACTCTGATCGGAGACATCAGCCTTGTTGATGATTGATTACATTACTGCGACGTTATATAAGTACTAGAAATATGCATTGAAATTGGAGATAGAAATCCTAATGGGCGGAAGGAGACCAATTTAACTAAACTTTTTTAACTTTAATATGATATTGGAGTATTCATCTAGTAATCAAATGAATGAACAAGATTTGTCCAATATTAAATAAAAATGATGGCCTTCATGACATAATATTGGACCATACATAACAATAAAAAGAAATCTATAGTAACTAATTAAAATCCACCAATAATAACATGAAGATAGGCACAAATATATGATTCGTTGTGATATTGTTGGTGTTCCTTATAATGCTATAATAAATATATATATGGTTTGAAAGAGGTATATACTACAGAAGCTTTCTGATTATCTAGAAAGAGGTGAAACAATCATGGTCAGAAGAGTTAGAATCATCACAAGGAGAATGGTTGTGTCTACCTTCATACGTAGTTATTACCATACGGCAATCTTCTGAAAGTCGTTCCACCCTCTTCTTCACTCGACAATTACTATGTGTACATCGATAGTAACTCCTACATGCAACAACAACAATACCTCATAAGCAACTGAATACATTATTTTACAGGTTGCTAATTAACAACGAACCAGAAAATCTTACAAAGGAAATTACTTGTGTTTGACAAGTACACATATTGTCTCAATAGCATTTACATCTAATCTAGGAAGACATAGGGTGACCGGTGAGGGTGGCCGTCCGGGTAGGGGAGAGTGTGGGCCGGGGGATAGTGTGGAAAGGAGACAAACGCCGCTTATATAACTTGCTTTCCGTACTTCAATTCCACCAGGTAAGTCATTTTCTTAGAAAAATATTTTCCAAAATATTTCCACCAATCAAAGATGGAAAAATTGGCTTCTCAATACCAAATACACCCCAAATCAATTCTAAGCAGCAGTTGTTACATCATACATGTAGCTAAGTATTTTACAGGCAATAATTTTGATTAATGACTCCCTTCCATTTTTCTCGAGCATGCTTTAGGTTAATTAATTACTCCCTTAATTTGACTTGGGAATTGGTTTATACTACTATTACAATAGTGTAGAATAAGAAATTCCAATATGATAGTAGTAGTAATATCTTGAGAAATGTCAAATGCGTGCGTTTGCACTCTATGTTAATATCAAGGGGTATATATATGCATTTTCAATTCTATTTAGACATGCTATATTTTTCATGCATTAATCAACTTCTTACTCCACTAATATTTATGATCCAAACGAAGACTTACAGTAAATTACACCCTTATAGTCTTTCAGACTCCAATTATGTGCTTGATTCAGCTCATATTAACAAACTTAACTAATATGTGCAATTTTAGGAGCCGTTTGGACATGATTTCATCTCATGAGATGAAATTATGACATGAAATCATGTTTGGACATGTAATTTGGATTTCTGAAGTTGCATTTTGTTTTTTATAAACATAAAAACCCCATAAGTTGTGAAAACCATCAAAATTTTCCCAATTCTTATACAATCTTACCAAATGAGTAAATCATAGTTCATACTAAAATTAATACGTTACTAGAAGAACCGTTCTAAAAAATACAACATCAATTGATCAAACTTTAGTTCAATAAAAAGGAAAATTTAACATGAATAGTAAATGTAATTGCTCTTTAATATAATCCTCCCACGTGGTAAACATGATTAGTAAATATATTTTACCAACTTGCAGATTAATATTTAATACAAATGGTTGGTACATGATTGGTAAATATATCTACCAACTTATGGGTCTTTTTTTACAAAATATAAACGTATGGGTCAAATTTTACATTTATATTTTTTGAAATCATGATTTCAAATCCTAAATCATGCCTTTTTGGATGATTTGGGATCAGAGATGAAATCGCATGTCCAAACGCTGATTTCATCTCATGAGATGAAATCGCATGTCCAAACGCCTACTTAGTTCATCATAATTATCCTGACTAAGAATTAAGAAGCGAAATACAACATTCTTGGATAAATTGATGCTTTCTTATTTCTAAATATAATCAGAAGGTTCAAGTTTCATAGTGAGAAATTACGGATACTGGTAAAGAAGTAGATCTATTTTTCCTAGGTGCGTACGCGATCACACAAAGATTAGTGTAACTTCTCTTGAAAACAAAATATAACATACCTAGTAATTAGAGATGTTCTCTCGATCTCTACAATATTGCTCAGGCTATACTAATATATAGTAGGAATTATGTATTTTGAATTTAAGGTAATTATTAATAGGACAAAAAGAGAAAATACTCAAACAAATAAAGCCAAGTACAAAAATACAAACGAAAAGGGAATTAGCAGAAAAAATACTCAATGGTTAGAGGAGAATTCAAGATATATAGATGGTCCACACCCTACTGTCAACACGGTCTATCCCACTTCCAGATATGGAGTAGAAGTAATAATACCAATTTATACAATTCCTTGTACTTCCCAAAACTATTTGAAACCACACCATCATTTTCCCCATTTTGCATTTTAATTTAAACCCCAGGATAAAATTTGTACGAAATCGTAGGTCCAATGTCCTAGTTGGATCATCATTCGAGAAATTAATCAATCCCAAGACCCAAGCTAGCAGAGGCAGAGCTAAAATTTCAACATTATCAATTTTGAATTTTAGAATGACATTTTCAAGTGCTAATAATTGAGTTCTAAATTTAATATGAATACATAATTAATGAATTCTAATTAATACGAATACATTGTTTGAGCAAAAGCAATTTCGGTCGATTTGTATCTAGACTTCTCCCTCTGCTTTATCCGAAGGTTTGTGAAGTGTTGGCTTGGGAGAAATCAATGTGTACAAAGATATTTTCACAACTAATTAATTAAGTGGAGGAGAAGGAATTAAAGCCAAATAATTTCTTACTTTCTAGAAGTCTTGTCTATTTCGAAGTTCCTATTATGTTTGCCCTAAAAGCTATTGAGGTAGATGAATTAAAAGCTTCTTTTACTAAACTTGTTTCGGATAAATGTATTTTGAACAATCATTTTGCTAACAGTAACTAGCTCCTCGTTTTGTAATGATGCATATTAAGTACTTACAATAGTTCTATTTTTAACCAAAAAAACAAACAAATTTCCTACTTATAAGATAAATTTAGTTTATCCTATTCTTTGATTTTACTGCTACCTGTTACTTCCTTGCTTTGTTTATCTTGCTATTTTGTTGTCTTGTCTTCCTTTCTATTCTGCTTTGATTAGATTTCTTTTGAGCTAGGGTCTATCGGAAACAACCTCTCTACCCCACAATGGGGTAATGTTTACGTACATCTTACCTTTTCCAGAGCCCACTTGTGGGATTATGCTGGGTATGTTGTAGTTGTTGTTGTAGGGAAAAAAGAAAAAGCGAAGAAACGGGTACTTAATTATGGGGAAATATCATTAGGTACCTGGGATGAAGGCTGTTCTTGACAACTTTCTGACCATATTTTCTCCATTTGTATCCATCATCAAGAACATCAATGTCACTCCTTGTTTGGAAACAAAACCTTGGTTCTCTCAGCTTTCTCCTTATCTTCACCTTTCCTTTATCTGAGGATGAACCCTTCCACCTACATGTTTTGGAAATCAAATGTTACTAGTAATTAATCAATTGAGCTCACAACAATATGGGTTTATACTTCTGCTAGCTAAGATGAAGTCTTATCAAATTATCATGTGTGTTGAATTTGATGATGGACATGTGGGTACAAATAATAGAGCATTATAATATATAGTGGATCTACCACTTGTCTTTCTTAAGATGCACTACACCGTCCACACTACATATATAGTACAAACAACAGTATTTATACACATTTTGAAATAGAGTTAAGTAAAGGGCAAGAGACATTGCAAGAAAAAATGATGCAAGAATCTCTCTGCATGAATTAATGCTTAGATCTTCTCAGGTTTTAATGAAAATCATGAAGAAGCTTCTAGAGGTAAGTAATAAATACTTGAAAATAAAGCAAATACTTTTTTTCTTCTTCCAAACCTACTGGTCTGATTAATTCTGGTACATGCGGTGAAAAGCTCACAAGTCCGACTAATTCCGATATGCCTTGTAAAAAAGCCCGCTCTTTAGGAATTTAGTGCTCTCTGCCGAAAAGAAGTTCAGTCCTTAAGATTCAAAGTCAGTTTAGAACGAAGAAATCTCTACCATTCCACCGCACGTATTACCGTTCTTGAAGGCTGCATCATAATCGCTCCATTCATAGATTTTGATAGAATGAATTAAGCACAAAGTATCTCTCTTATACTGAGGTTAATAACTTCTTGCAAATCAAAATCTTTATGCATGCATATTGGTGAAAAGAATAAGTAGATCATGATCCAATAAATCCAAAACTCCTCCACCTTCTTTCTTTAGTTTTCCCCACTTGTGAAAACCAAGATATATATATCAAAAGTTAGAAGAAGGATATTTCAGTACTTCTATATGATAATCACGAGCCGCAGTTCATAGCGCTAGAATCGATACAACATTTTACTTTCATTTTGAAAATAAACTAAATCTGAGAGAGAGATGAGATTCGAGATAATACCATGAATTGTTACCCTCGCTAGCATTACCGCTGCAATTTTCGTCATTAACAGCCTTGGGATCTAGTGTTTCCACCTATGTAAAATTGATCCATAACAACGAATTAACAAAAGAGATGACTACGAGAAGTAAATTAAGAATAAATAGAGAAACCCTAAAGGAGATCCCAATATTTTGTGTTAGTATGTCACAAAGACAAGAAGCTTGCTATCTTTTTTGTTTAATACTACTAGTGGTTAGACCATTTTGCGTACATCTGACTAAATACTTGTTATCTTCAACCAGCACAAATATATGCCGCTCAAAGCTTAGGCAGATGAGATGAACCAAGTAAAACGTCTGAATTACCTGGTCGTTATTCCAAGAAGGTCTATGGACAAGTTCATTGTGGTTAAACCCTAGGGCACTGCTAATATTATTTGAGGAGGCGGCGACGTTTGTGGTGGTAGTGGGAGGCGTAAGGCTAGCTTGAAGAGACTGAGATATTTGAGAAGACTGTGATGAAGGAGCTAAGAAGCTCATCACCTGGTTATGATCTGCAAAGTGTACAAATCCCAATTCATGGATATTATTGGCAGAGACTTGTAAATTGTAGTTGTTTAACTCCCTTTCTTCACCCCTTTCCATTCTTCCTTTAGTTTTATTCCAAACTTTTGTTGATGACCTTTTGAACAATTTCTTCTTCTCCTTCTTCTTCAGTTGCTTATTCTTCTTGTGATGGTGAAATTATTGGCGGATGTATTTTGTCAATTGCATGTATTCGTACGCCGTGTGGGGTTTCAGGTCGAATGATGTTTTTTCTTTCACCATTTAAAGTTCTCCTCTTGTCAACTGGTAAACGATAGAAAGAATGTAATCGAAATATATAAACATTTATTTATAGGTATTTGGACCATTCTCCCGTGAATAGTTATTTTTTGGAGTTTAAGTTAGGTTTGGTATCTACTTCCTCTGTCCTTCGTTCAAGAGTTCTGCGAACTTCGACTAGCATTTTAGAAATATTTTCTCATCAAATTAATATGAAATTTTTTGCGTACTTATCGTATAGTTTTTTGATAACTAAATTTTAAATATAAAATATTGAGTTGAGCTAATTCAATTTATTGAAAATGAGTCAATTTGACTTTCAAAAAGAAACATGACAACTAAGTTGAGACGGATGAAGTATTTTTTAACATAGTATTGATAGACGCGAACTCAACATTAGTAGTTGCACAAAAAAAAAAAAAAAAAAGACTCAATTTTTTTGAAAACTATGTGTTTCTATATCTGGACAAAATTATTGAATTAACGTGAACCCCTAACTTATTAACTAGCTTTGCCACTAAGTATCGGGCCAGAGACATTAGTCCATACTGTTGTAATTCTGTGTTGTGTATGCTAACTAGTAACTCCAGTTTCTGGGTATGCTACGGAATGCCAAGTCCCACCTTAATTGAGCGAATGAATTATGATCCCTTATAATGTACTGAGGGCAATTTGCAGGATTGCCCTTCGCTGGGGTGGTCTTTAATTTTTGTCCCTCAAAATGGTGGTTTTTAACTTTTTTCCTCCATGCAGAATTTCGCTGCAAATTCCGTCTTAAGGCAGAATTCTGCCCATGCAAATTCTACCTTGCGATTTTTTTTTTTTTTTTTTTACTAAGCTGGGGTTCGAACCCACAACATCGGGGTATTAGGCGAAGGGCAAAACTTAAAGACCACCAATTTGGAGGGCAAAAATTAAAGACCACCCCAAATGAAGGGCAATCCGCGCAAAATAAAGATGTATTGACAGTCCTCCCCTGTCATCTAGCTTTTAAGGTTGAGTTGGGTTCAAGTTTTGTTTCTTTATAATAATAGGATAAGATGGAGTAGTAGTTAATATATATATATACACCGACAAAGTTAAAATTTTTAATGATCAATGTAGTTTAGCATTCTCTTAAGAAGTAAAACTTACCCCTATCCAATTTCCACATCAAAGCAATAGATGAATGATATATGTAGCATATAGATATTTCTTACTTTAATGAATATTATTCTCACCTTATTAAACTATTTAACCATGATAAATTGATATATTTGAGAAAGATACCAAGTGCGATAAGAATTTATGGTAAAAATTTATATGCACCAGGTATTTACAACAAATCATATTAATCTGCCATGATATTAAATGAAAAATTAATGTGAAAATATGTGTTAATTAACTATATGATTTAGTAATAATATTATTGGTTAAAACATACATCATGCATTTATTGGATTGTCTTGTATTACAGGACCCCTTCCCTGTTCCTGTCCCCTCCCACTCCTTAATTACCTCCCTTTTTTATCCAAAAAGATCCAAATGGATGGCTACAACTATATAGTGTATTAGTGTTATTTATAGTAGCGAGAGAAGACAAAATGATGATCGATAAAATTGAGGAACAATGAGAAGTATTACAATTAAACATAGTCTTATTCTGCCCATTTTAGGTCATTTTCTTATAAGGAACTAAATTGTTTCAAGGAAAATTGGTACGTTCACTACTTGAATGAATAATTGGTTTATATTACTAAGAAGTCTCTCCATGTATAATCATAATTCATGAAGAGAATTGAAAAGTTGAACCAATTTGTTAGGCTCTCGGTGGAGTTTGATAATAACAATTACTTTGAGACTAAGTATATATAAATAATCATTTTATTGACTTATTATGCACTAAAGGGGGTTTTAAGCAATAATCTGGAGTTTAAGTTTCAAGGAACGTTATAAACATGAATTATTTCAGTTCATCTTTGACAATGGTAACAAATAAAATCGCCAAATTTCAAGCTGTAACAAGAAAATCATCTCATTTTGGTCTATCGGAAACATTGTCATATGCCTGTTTTGACTCTTTTTCATTCTGTATATGGAGATACGAAAAATTCTAGATCTTAAACTCACTTAAAATGTTGTTTGTGTGTGAACATCATATTTCATAGTAGAGGCGCAGTTAAAATTTTGAGTTTATGGGTTCTCTGGATTCTAGAAAATAAAGTTAATTGGGTTCTTGATAAATTATTTTTACATATTAAATGAATTTTAACCACAAATATAAATCTAAGCCGAATTAGCTAATGCGTACCGATCCGTTGGCAAAGCTATAGTTCCGCCCCTCCATAGTACCTTGATACAAAACAAATAAATAAATAATAGGGCAACTTACAGGAATAACTATCTTTTAAGAGTTGTTAACAATTAATAGCTACCTTTTATCAATTTACAATTCCTAGCTTTTTATGGCAAATTCGCTGTATTTGAATGCACTGTTCAGTTGTATCCAACCATATCTGATGTCACGTGTATTTGACTATTTTTGAATATATGCAACCCTAATTTCTCTTAATACATGTCACACCCCGACGAGGGGCATGACGGGCACCCGGCCCTATCGACCGAGTACCACCTGGCGTACACTGACATAATCTCGGTTCGGTTATCCCGGCTTGAAATGTGAGCTCAACGTAATATAGAAAGACACACACGACGCGAATACAATATATATATATATATATATATATATATATATATATATATATATATATATATATATATATATATATATATATATATATATATAAATCTTTGTACATATGCAACGTCAAATTGCACGAGAAATCGTACAACTTTGTACAAGCCACATCCTCCTCTGTACGTCTCAGATTTGCGATCTGTCAGTTGCATTGGAAAGAAGACTTTCTGAACTTCAATTTACATAGCTTATAAGTTCCATAACTCCTCATATTCTAGGAGATATGCCTCTCTCAACTTGGACAAAAATTTTCTGACCAAAATTCTGCCAAGTTTTTCCAAAATTTTAACAAACTTAATTTCTTCGATTCGCTTGATCCTGGAACCTTTAGATACTCTCTTAATACTTGTTAAAGGTATTGCTTAACCTTAGAAGAGTTCCATGACCTCTCCAGCTTACGTTACTTTACTTACGGCGCAAACAACACAAAAATTTTCGAGGTGTAACAATACATGTGTATTCAAAATGATTGTATTCCAGTGCATTTAAATACACGACAGGGCCGTGTATTTTAATGTATTTATATATTGATATATCCTTTTGTTTTGACTGTATTTGAATATATTCGAGCTCCGATCAGCAAGTTTGCCATCGGCGTCACAAAGTTGAATATATTCGACTGTATTTGAATGTATTTCAACAAAATTTTAGATGCAAAATTTCAAATACACTGAATTTACTTGAAAAAATTGTATACAAATATATGTCTATAGATCATTCAAACTATAGTCAAATACATATAGTTTTGATATGAGAAATCCTATGTATATAGAGAAAAAAATAACGAATACACTCAGATCTAATATACAACATATGTATATAGAGAGAAAATAATGAATACATTCAAATATACACAGATCTAAGATACAACAAGGAGAAGAAGCCATGGATTATGGTATCCGTCCAGATCTAACAAAATTAGCCACCGAAATTTGCCTTTTGCCTAATCTGTGTTTTTCGGATCTGTGTTTTTTGGCCTAGATCTGACCAGATCTCCTTCTCAACTAAGCTCCACACCGAGATCTGACCGGATCTCCTTCCCGCATCTTCATCATTCGCCTACTTTGGTGAAAGCAGGGGTGGTTTGGTGGCTTTTCCAATCGAGATCTGGTGATTCACGGCGGAGGGAAGGTGGTCCGCGGTGGAAAACAGTTGTGGTTTAGGGGCTGTTGTACGGTGTTTCCGTGTCTATTTCAATGGTGGTGTTGATGGAGATCTAGGTGGAGTGGTTGGTGGTTGAACGGTGGATTGACGGTGGTGCTCTCTATTGTGTGGTTGTGCCAACGTCAATCTTGTTCCCTTTCCCCTTTTATGCTCTGGTTCCTATTGAGAATGGATCACCAAAAGACATGAAAAATCCCGGAGAGAGGGAAAGGTATTTGGCCGAAGAGGGGGAAAGGTATTTGACCGGAGACAGGACATGAGAGAGAGAGGTGAGGGAGATCGAAGAGAGGATTGAGGGAGAAATACAAGCCATAAATCTAATGTATTTTGGTATAGTTACAAATGGTAGCTACTAAGTATAAATAAATTAAACGGAAAAGGGTCAAATATACCCTTCTACTATTGAAAAAGGGATAAATATAACCCTCGTTATACTTTGGGTCCAAATATACCCCTACCGTTATACTATTGGTTCAAATATACCCTTACTTCGTTAAAGTTGTCCAATGTGGACATCTAATCCTATGTGGCATTGACATTTGATGAGATGGATGACACGTAGCATGCCACCTCATCACCCCTAACCCATTTTATCCCTCCCCTCTATTTGTTCTTCCACCACTATATTTTTTTCCCCTCCACATAGTTGTTGTCTCTAGCCGCCGATATTGACCGTTTGTCTGACGCCGAGCACCCAAAATAATTTCTCGTTTCTCTGTTTTTAAATCCAAGCTCTGTGTCCCTCTCTCTATATATAAATGTTATCAGATATATATGTAAAGCCAAGATTTGTAGAAATGGCAGTATATGTAATGTGCAAATTTGACTGAGAGCGTATGTCTTATAAAGGATTTATTAAAATTTAGGGGTTGGATTATTATAAATGATATGTAAATTGGGGTGTTGGGGAAAATTAAGTGAACTGTCATTCAACAAAATTTGAAAAGAAAATGATATGTAATGGAGAGTGGATTACTCTCGAGTCTCGAGTTTGAGTAGTTTTTGCTCCATATTGAATTTTAATTTGTATAATTGATAGACAACTATTTTAATTTCTAGAGCTCGATTATATGGCGGTAATGGTGGCAATTATGGTGGAGGGGAAGAAAATTTTTGCGGGGGAATAACAAATAGAGGGGAGGGGTAAAATAGTTAGGAGTGATGAGGTGGCATGACACGTGGCATTCAAATGTCAATGCCACATAGGATTAAATGTCCACCTTAGACAACTTTAACGGAGGAGTATATGTGAATCAATAGTTTAATGGTAGGGGTATATTTGGACCCAAAGTATAGCGAGGGATATATTTGGCCCTTTTCCGTAAATTAAAAGATAGTTATTATTAATAATTACCTCTTAGAGGTAGTTATGCCAAGTAATTATTTCTAAATAATAATTCAGTGCTTACGACCAGCTTAGTTCAACCACTATGCTTGTTTAGAAATGGGGTATATATACATTCCCTAATCATTTTCTTAATTAAGGATAAAAAAGAAAATGGTTGATAGTAATACTGAAAAGTATAAGTAAGAATTTCCATTATTTTATAGTGACGTTTTTTAACATGTTCAATATTTCCCCTCAAAATGTTGTCCTTAAATTTTAAGCAAATAATGTTTTCATTTTGACCTAATCGAAAGTTAGAAATTTATAACTTATGTTTCGCTATATATATCGAATATCCATGTCCTCACTCCTAATACGTCGTCTTGCTTAATCAAACATGTCTGTTAGTTTAGTAAGAAGAAGTAAATAAGAATATTTCATTATATAGTAGTTATTAGTATAATAGTTGAGTTTGTCTTTTGGGATAAGGAGATAGAAATACTACACATAATGTTAACTTTTGTATAACAATTATAACGTCGATGACTAATAGACTCTTCTTTTAATTTTCTTTCTTTATTCACTTTTGGTTAGGATAGGTCCATATGGAATATTGTACAAACTGAAAAAAAAAGTAAAGATTGCAATCTTAAGCAAACCTCGTTTAAAGGTTTCAAAATAAAAGGAAAAAGAAAAAAAATCCTTTGAAAAGAATAACTAGAAATTTAAACCAATTAACGTCTAGTCAAAGACATGCAAGTCAATTGATTTTGTATCATTTACAAATTTATCTTTAGGTCTGTGTCTTTCTACAAGATCTTAATTTTATACATATATAATAATTGTCAATAACACACTAAAGAGTTTTGAAAATTTATTTTTTACTGTTAAACTTATAAAAGCTATATGTTCACCAATTTCCTTTAAAGTATAAAAATATAAGATTAATTATCCCAAGTTATAACTTGTCCCTTTTTCTCTAGCTCATTTACATAATGTCACTTCTCTTAAGATTTACCAACAGAGCAACTAGTACTGATGTTCACTTGAAATGTTGATCAATTTTATCAATATTACTACATCTATCATAATGTAATATCTAACGATTACTAATATTTCCGATCATATTTCTCTTTTAAAAGAAATTATTACGTAGCCCGTGGGGGGAGAAAAAAAGAGGAAGGAAAACAATAAGATTCGAAGGAACACTTATCGTACAAGTGGGAGACTTGTACCAATATCATTAGCTAGGTCATAAGTTTTGCTTTAGATCTCGTATTAGTCTCCATATATGGGAATTCCTAATTAAGTTTTCGTTTTTATCAGGACACGATTACTTATATTATATTTGAAATTTTGTTTACCTTTAATGACAACGGAATAAAATCCTTGCAAGCTTTGGATTGAGCTACAAACTAATTTAATTATAAGATTTATACATATTCACTTGATTTTTTAACAAAAATAGAAAGTTCTGATTAAAGTTATTAGGTTCTGCCGAAACGTAGACTCAAACCTATCTCTGCCTTACCAATTTTAAACTTGAAAGCGTGAATATAATAACTTTTGTTTTAGCTAGGGAAAAACATTCAGAGGCCAATCATATAGTAAATTATCAGAAGTAAACATCCCTCATGCTCCCAAAAAAAGAAAAAAAGAACAATTGTGACATGACACTAAACTTTATTTGGGTACGCCTCATGTCTCCTCTCTAACAAATGCGTATTCGTTTCACTTTAATGAATACCGTGGGTATGTGGTTGGTTGATATGTAAAGTTTGTAGGATAATTTGTAGTGTCAAATATCAAAGATAATTGCACATATAAAAAATATCAGATAAAATTTATTTGTACTTCTAAACTCGCATTATTCATCGATTTAATTTTAAATTGTTTTAATCGAGATCGGATAGACCCAATCTTTCCTCTGCTTCCCCTCAATCCATGTATGACAATTTTAATGAGCAATTGCATAGGTCGAAAAAGAGAAGGGGACTCAGCCACATGCATAGATTTAAATGCCAATATGTCATGACCTAATTGTATTTCCATCACAATTTCATAAATTCAGAACAAGATTTATATTACTGCCAAATTCACATCGTAACGTGAAGTGTTCCAGTTCGACACAGAATCAAATATAGCAGATTGTTTTTGTGTTATGTCAGAATCGCCCATGTACATAGAGGATCATATGAGGGTCATTTACCTCTATTCATTCTTGTAAAGACCCCTTTTAACTAATTTCCTCCTATATTTGCTTAATCGTTCTTATAATCAAACAATTAAGCTAATAATCTAAAATAATAAATAGAAAAATATCTCCATGTTACTTACTACTAGTATGTTGGAACTCTACTGAATAGTATGTGAATGGGGTGTGGCTGTGTGTCAAAGCAAGCGAAAAGAAATTCTTGAAAGCAATGAGTGGTAGGTAGGGTCCATTAGAATTTTCATGCATGTCAAAAGATTGTCTAATGAGTATTAGACAGTGGAAAAGGAATGAATGAAGACGATAAGCCTTTCTATCTAATCCTGCCAAATTTGATTCCATTAACGGATTGCAATTTGCTACCCGGCATATTAGGCTGTTGGCCAAATATATATTTTGAAAAGTATTTTTTTAAGAATAGTACTTCAATTTTGGTGAGAAGTAATTTGCGTTTGACTAATTATTTTGAAAGCAATTTTGAGCAATAATTAGTGTTAGGCTAAACTTTTTAAAAAGTGTTTTTAAATGTATTTTCTCAAAAGTGTTTTTCAAAAATATATTTTTGGAGAGATTCTACTTTTTTCAGCTTCTCAAATAGCTTCTATTCTAATTTCTAAAACACTTTTCTTCTCCTAAAACTTGGTCAAATACTTCTACTTTGAAGGGAAAAAAATGACTCTTTTGAAGAAGAGAAAAAAATGCTTTTGACCTTTGAGGAGCTTGACCAAATAGTAGCGGATCCAGAATTTTCAATCAGGATGTTCGGAAAAACAACTGAACCAACTTTTGCATTTGTTCAGGGTGTTCAAAAGTCAATATATGTACATGAACACAGAAAATTTACCCTAAATATACACTGTAATTTTTTGCTCAGGGTGTTCGGGTGAACACCCTGAGCCTTTACTACATCTGCCCCTGTGACCAAACAGGATAATACTCTCTTACGCACCTTCCTTTAAAAAAAATTATTCACCCTTAATATTTTCGTCAAACTACAGTAATTTACAGCAATACTACAGTCAAACCTCTCTATAATGACAGCGTTTTTCCAAAAATTTCATGGCTGCTATAGTGAGGCGTTGTTATGCATGTATACTGTCATTTCATGTTTAGATCTCATTTAGCTATTATAAACAAAAGTACGCAAACAATTATTTTTCTGTACTTTTTTATGTTACATATAAACGAAAACAATATACTTGTTAATTTTAAAATCTCAATTGATTTTCATATCTCATTGATTAAATCGAAAAGAATAATAAATTACTAATAAATCCATAACTAGTTGTACCATATTGATAAAGAATTAAAATCTAAGAAACATATGCATTTAAAATTAATTGAGAATTTAAATATTTTAAGTTTGATGTAAGAATTCTACAATTGTATGTTGTTTCGTAAACTCCAGTCTCTTAATGATAATATAACAATTGATTTGACGAAGAAATTGTCCAAACTTTCAGCAAAAGGAAATTCAATAGCTTTCCCTCTCAAGGTTTTCTAAGAGCTTAACAGTTGACTCTTGACAATAGCTTTTTATTTTTATACATAATATATTTCTTACACAATATTTTAGAATGACTGTTACAGAGAGGTAAGTTTACAAAGAATGTACCGCTATAATGAATGTCATTGTTGTTATTGATAGAATGTTGTTATAGAGAAGTAAATATAACATGAAAAATAGGTTCCGGAGAAAATCAGATCGTTATAGTGAAATGTTGTTATAACATAATGGCAATTATAGAGAGATTTGACTGTTAAGTAATAGGTTTAATACTTGTGACCAAGAGTCTGTCTCCAATTCGAGCGTCTTAAAAGTTTACTAATGTCACAAATATTTCAGCACAAATTTGTAGTGTGCATAAATAATAATTTGAGGTGAGAGTACGTATTAATTTACTACTTATTGAGTACAAAAACAACAACAAAATTTACAAATTTTACTATTGAGTATAGAAAGATTATGTCACAAAATTTACTGTGTCGGTGTACACACGTCTCCCCTATTGTGCAGTATGTATAAAAGGGAAGCTAGGGCTAGCTAGAAAGGAAGCTATGTGTCATAATAACCATCCACACTCTTGTAAATATGTCATTTCCCTTCTCTTTTGCCTTCTCCCTCGACCTTCCACTCAACTCTTCTTTCATATCGATAGTTGTCTTGTCCCTCTATTTTCCTCCACACTCTGTTTATGATCATGTGTATTCAGCTATGTTCCCTTCTCACCTTGCAAAGAGATGGGAAGATAGATCGTCCGTTAGGGTGGTGAAATTAATCAATGAAAATATGACTCGTTCAATTTGTTCATAGATTTGTCTATTTATTGGCTCAGCCGGTTTTGACATGCCTACTTCAGTTTATTAAAAAATTGGACTGACATATAGCCCAAATTAACTCATGAAAAATCTTATCAAAACATTTTTAAAAGGATAAATTGATTAGTCCAACCTGCCCATTTGATACCCATTATTGTTCGTGTGTGCTATATAAGGCCATAAAATGTTTTTTGTGCTCTATACCTTATCTACTTTTGAACTAAATCAGAGTTCATATAAGTACTCCATTGATGAAGAAAGTTAAAAAAGTAGAAGGAAGAAGAAGACGACTTAGAATCAGTCAAGATTAAAGAAGAGAAAGAGTATATTATTAATGTGTAATTCAAGTTGTGATATACATAATGAGATGTAGTGTATATATATATAGATATAATGGGATAATCATCTAATCAACTCTCTAATCAGCTAACAAAGTAACTAACTCATAGTTAGTTACATAACTAATTTTTAGAAACTGTAACTAACTTCTGGACACTGTGAAATTAATATTTTGCCCTTGATTTTATAACTAACTAAACTATTTTCTAATCTGCTGCTTTAACATTCCCCCTTAAGTTAGGTCCCATAAATATGTCTAAGACACCTAACTTGGAATTATGCAGATGATGTTGAACTTTTGTCAATCTTTTGGTTAGAATATCAGCCGACTGCTCTTTGGTTGAAATGTATTGAATTTGAATCTGTCCTTGTTGAATTTTCTCCCTTATGAAATGACAATCAATCTCAAGGTATTTTGTCCTTTCATGAAATACTGGATTGGCTGGTATTTGTAAAGCTGATTTGCTATCGCTGAATAGTTTAACAGGCAGTTTGATCTTGACATCCAACTCTTTTAGTAAACTTAGTATCCAAGTGAGTTCAGAAACAGTTGGTCTTGCTTCTATACTCAGCCTCTGCAGAACTCCTAGAAATGATTGTTTGCTTCTTGGATTTCTAAGATATCAGAGATTTACCAAGTTTGATTAAGAAACCAGATACAAACTTCCTTGTGTGATGTTGTCCAGTCTGCATCACAGTAGGCAACAACACTTTCAGTTTCTTTACTAGAAATAAGCACCCCTTGTCCCGATTGTGACTCGATGTATCTAACAATCCTTAATGTTGCATCCATGTGTGACTTTTTAGGCTGTTGTAGATATAGACTTAGAGTCTAAACACTGAATGAAATGTCTAGTCTAGTGACTGTCAAGTATAGCAACTTGCCTATCAATCTTTGGTATGGTCTAATATCTGATGGAAGTGGATCTGAAGTGTTTCTATCATCCATATGATCATCATATTCTTTAGTAGTTAGTTTCACATTTGTATCCATAGGAGTACATGCTGGTCTTGATGCTGATAAACCAAGTTCAAAAATCAACTCTAATGAGTATTTTCTCTGATGCATCAGAATTCCACTGTTGTTCCTCGAAAACTCTATTCTCAGAAAATATTTCAATTCCCTTAGATCCTTCATCTTAAATACTTGTTGAAGGACCAACTTTGTTTCTTCAATTATACTCAGATCATCACCAGTAACTAGCATGTCATCTACATACACTAGAATAACTGCAGTTCCTTTGTTTGTTTTCTTCAAGAACAACGAATGGTCATGTTGACTTTGTTTAAACTGTAGTTTTGTCAAAGCTTCTATCAATTTAGCATTCCATTATCTAGGTGCTTGTTTAAGGCCATAAATGGGATTCAATGAGTCTGCAAACTGGCTTAGATTCCCCCTGACTAAAAAGTATCTAAGGCAAATCCATGTAAATCTCATCATACAAATCACCTTGCAAGAATGCATTGTACACATCCATTTGATGTATGTGCCAATGCCATGAAGCTGCAATAGATAGCACTGTTCTCACTATAACCATCTTAACTACATGTGAGAAATTTTCTTGGTAAATATTGCAGACTGATGCCAGCAATGAATATTGGAGCGCGGTACTTTTTGAAGAAAAAACACTACAAGAAAAAATATATGTGGCAACAATTTTTTTTTTTTTTGTTGCCATAGATTGATTATTGTTGCAAAAAGTACTTTTGAAACAAAAAAAAATATTTTGTTGCATGAACTTTTCCCAACGGCTGTTATTGCAACAACGTGCAACAACTTTTTTTTTTTTTTTGTTGCCAAAAGTACTTTTTGCAACAATAATCAATACTATGGCAACAAAATTAAATTCTTTGGCAACAAAAAAATCATTTGCTAACAATAAAACTAAGTTGTTGCCAAATATAAATTTTTCTGTTACGATATCTATACTTTCTTGTAGTGAAAAAAGGACCATTGAAAGATATCGGATATGCCAGTGGAAAGTTCAAAGATGCTGAACAACACTATCATTCCACCTTCAAAGAAATTCTTGCCTTGAAAAACAGAATCAAAAAGTTCAATTTCTTTCTAATTTTGTCACGCCTCGAACCTGGGCCTGGATGTAACACGACACCCGGTGCCTAACTACATGTGACCGAACGAACCAACTGGCTGACTGAATCAACATGTGGTATCATAACATACTAAATGCGAAAAATAAACTAACACATGCTGATATACTGAAAATCTGAATAATATATAATCAAAGCGCGGAAACACTAATATAAGTCTAAAGCATAATTGTAGTCAACATAGCTTAACATGAAAAGATTGTGACTCTGTCTAACTGTTACTCTAGTCTATGAAGCCTCTAATAAAGTACTGAAAACACTGACTGTCTATAAATACTGAAAGATTGTAAAGTAATGATAATGCCCTGGAAGAACTGGGTACCAAAAAGCTTATACAAGTATCCCAGCGCTATAAATCATCAACTCAAATCCGTTATGACTCAGGCCCCGGGAAAAAAGGGACGTCAATACATTTGCATTGCACTAGTATGTAAAGCAACTTAAAGAAAGAACTGTAAGTGGGGTGCTCGGGGAAAGGGCAGCCCAAATCAATAAACATGTAATGAATGCTGAAACTGAACATAAGTACTCCCTGTTCTGAATGAGGAACCACCTGTTTATCTGAATAAATAAGCTAAAGCCTCAGGCCCAACATATATGTGCACAAACTACGGCCTCAGGCCCAAGTATACATATACATAACTACGGCCTCAGGTCCAAAGATGCATAAAGCATAAACTACGGCCTCAGGCCCAAATACAGGTGTTCATTATTCAGGAATTTAAAATCAGAAACTGAGAATCATACTGCAATACATGATGCTGAAATACTGAATCATACTGCAATACATGATGCTGAAATACTGAATCATACTGAGTTACATGATACTGAAATGTTGAATAGAACTGTATTGAGACATGTACTCATGAACTGATTATGGAGTTTAAAGCATTAACTGTTCATAAACAATCTGAGCATTACTATCCTGAGACATGGAATCATACTAATATAGTTTTGAGAGTCATACTGAAATAATGATATGAGATACTGAACATGAATTCATACTGAGACATGAAAGAATACTGAGGTGTTGATATGCAGTACTGACTATTACTATACTTACTGAGACATGAATTTATGAATTGATTATGAGAACTGAAACTTTAACTAGTTTATAAACATGCTGAGTATTCTAGACTGAGACTCATGGGTATCAAATACGAGTCTACATTGATTACATATTGAGCTCACAATGTTCGGAAAGAAAGTCATGAACGAATTACGAAACTAGTGAATAGAAGTTCTACAACTATTTAAGAAACAAATCTTAACTATATTTCTGAGGCAATCTGTAACGTTGTAAAAGAACGCTGCGTAGGGATAATCATTAAAGTTCTCAAACGAAGAGAGTTAGCCTCACATACCTGTAATCGCTCCAATCTAAAGAACTAAACTACTTCTCTGACGAAGAACACCAAAACCCTAGGTTTGAATCGCTTGAGAAGGATTTACCTTGGAAATCCTATTTTGGTTGAAGAATCATGTTATTAATCATGAATAAATGTTAGAATTACTTAGTAATTGTTAGAACGATCTTACCTTGACGTGGGAGGATGAGGAGAAGAGGAAAACAGCTGCTTAGGGCTTTAGAACGAAATTGGAATGTTTGATAAATGAAATTTCGAGTTAAAGTGTTGAATTTATAGCACAGGAAATTTTGGACCCCCAGGCTCGCTGAACGAGCTCCAAAGCGAGGGGTGACTTCGCTATGGGCCGCACTCAGTGAGCTCCCCGACATTTTGGATTTAGTCGATTTTCTTGAATTTTTTTCCACTTTTGGACCCCTACCTCATTGACCGCGGTCTGGGGAGAGCCCTTGCCTAGCTTTGGGGCGATCTCAGCAAGCTCCCCTATCTATTTCACACTTAGTCAAAATTTCACGTTTTTCTGCTCGTTCACAGTGTTCAGTAAAATAGGCATAACTTTTTGTACTGAGCCCTGTTCGGGCTCCAAAATATACCGTTGGAAAGGTATTTCAAAAGACTACAACTTTCATTTTTATGTTTTCTCAAATTCTCAACTGATTTTCATGAAATGGGGCTGGAAGGCAGACCTACCGTAAACTTATCCGATTCTATCAAATCTTACGTACCTCACTATTCATCTTGATTCCAAAACAACAATTTCCACCCAAACTAATCCCGATAGTACTTAACATGTCTAAAATTTCACATTAATACTTATCTAACCCATCCACACCTATTCTGAATTTACGGAGTGTTACATTGACGCGTGGCCAACGCGCATGGCCTGCTGCTCTAAGTGTTTTTGTGATGCTCATAACTTCTTACTCCGATCTCCGTTTGACCTGATCTTTATATGCATGGAAAGGTATTTCCACGTACTACAAGTTCTATTGAGGGTACATTTCCAAATTCCTAACTAATAAAAGGGTTATGGTTTCCCGAAGTAGGCCCTTCGGCCACTTTCGCAAAAACGTGAAACCTTCTAAATTTTGTTTTACTTTCTTAATATGAATCGTACCTTGGTCTAAGGACCCGAGGTGTTACAAATTCACATAGAATTTCTGGTAGAAATGGATATGAAGGCTTTCCAAAGATGATCCACAAAAATTAGTCCAAATCCACAAATTCTTAGATGGGCACAATGGTTCTCCCCTTACAAATTTCATTTGAAGCACATCAAAGGGAAGGAAAATATTCTAGCGGATTTCCTATCTAGGCCAGATGAATTTTCAAAGATATTTGTGCAAAAGAAGAAGTTAACTAGTCAAATCTTTATGCTTGCAAGCTCACTAGGAGCCAGTTCATCCAGAACAGAAAATCATCCACCGAAAATATTCAACAGGTTCGTGAACCCGTTTGACCCATCCATCCTTGTAGAGAGAAGGACTTCTTATGAGCTTCAAGTTTTGAGGCAATATGGAGGATCCATCCTTAAGCCATTTGGAGTCGATCCAAAATACCTATTCTGTCATGTATTCATACCATTGGCCAATGATTTTCAAGAGCTATTATGGTTTTTCTGATACTTGTGTCACCAGTATTATATCTTTATGGAATTCAAGTGTAACACCTCGTACCTTTAAACTAAGCCGCGTTTATGACTCAGGGATCCCGAAAGCCAAAAAGGGGAGTTTAAGTTGAAAAACAAGCTCAGTTTTGCAGGTGTCATTCAAGGGCCAGAGGTACGGACCGTCGAGTGATCGATGGCCCATAAAAATTCACCGTCCCTAGGAACCTCCTTTTGCAAACTCTCTGGACTTTCTCAGACTACTGACAGTATGGTCGAATCGACGGACAGTCAATAATGCACCGTCCTTTCCACCGGACTTTTGCTTCACAAAAATACACTTCTCTGATTCCCTCTAATTTGCAAAAACGACGATCCAATCGACGGACCGTCGTTATGTTGACGGTCCATACTTACACAGACGCAGACCGTCGAATAGCAATAGTATAAATATGACACTTCATTCTAGAAAATCAATTTTCACAATTCTCAAGCCCTAGCATGAAGGTTTTCTTTTCCCATCAATCCAAAACATCAAGGTAAGCCATTCCAAGCCCTTCGAAGTCAATCCTAACATGTATTCATGTAATCTAATAAGGGTTCATCATTCCTAACCTAGGGTTTTCAAGAAAACCCATCTCAAGGTTCAAGGTTCAAGCTTTTGGAATTCTATTACAAGTTTTGGAGAGTTTACAGGTATGTAAGGTTTCTATCTACGTGTGGGAACATCATTGTTCTTTCCCACACCACGGTCTTCTAGGATTGTACGAAAGTTTACCAAAACTAGGATTCTAGATATGTTCATGATAACCCTAAGTGCATGTACCATGATATACCATGTTTGTAAGATTACTTCGTTATTGTGTTCTTAATATTCCATCCTGGTTATTTAGAATCTGTACGTAATCCATGAGAATCCATACTTTGCATTTCATAGGTTCTTAAATGCAAGATATGAACTTTTATGTTTATTTTTATGAACTTCTAAATGTTTCCATGTTTTCATACAAGTTATATTATATGTTATCTTCATGTTGTATTACAAGAAAGAATCATGTTTATAAGCAAGTTATATAATTCATAGGCTACTAAGCCAACTATATCCATGTTCATGTTTTAGGAGTTGCACAGATTACCGAGAAAGCTCAGATAGCCTGAAACTACGTATGCTAGCGTAGGATAAGGATCACTCTGTCCAGTTAGGACGGTACCTTCATGTTTACCCATTATGGTTATTGGAGCCATTCATGTTCATGTTCATGTCTTGTACCCTGGCAAGGTACAGTATGGGTTAGCTGGTCGGGCAGAGACCAGACGCCACGTTCTTACATGGTGGTTACATGTTGGTTATACTAATGCTCTTCCACAGATATCTTTACACCCTTAAGATATTTTACTCATGGTATACATACATATTCATGTTAGATGATATTCATGTTTCAGTTCTATTATTTCATGTGTCATGTTTATTTCATTCAGTTGCTTTACATACTAGTACAATTCAAGTGTACTGACATCCCCTTTATTTTCCTGGGGGCCTGCATATCACGATGTAGATTTACAGGAGGACGGATCAGCACGTATCAGCTTTTGGGTGAGCCCCATTCTATTCGGGATTTTATCTTTACTTATATTTATTTCGGTCATGTAGTTAAGGTATGCCGGGGGCCTTGTCCTGGTAAACAGTTTAGTAGTCAGATTCATGTCAGAAGTTTCATAGACTAGTTTAGTTATATTATGTGAGATATTCAGAGTCGTCTAGCCATTTTGGCTTATTCTGCATTATGATATTATGATATTTTTAGACTTACGATTTATGGTCCCACGCTTTACTTAAATTATGCATGTTCATAGTTTATTCCGCATCAGTTCATGCCCATGTTGAGTCAGCAAGACATGTGGTTCACTCGATCACATGTAATTAGGCATCGAGTGCCGCGTTACACCCAGGCCATGGTTCGGGGCGTGACCTCAAGTGCGATATGTTCCAAAATTTTGACAAAATTGAACCTGCTCTCAGAAAATTTCTACAATGGTTTAAATCACGAAGATATTGAGTTCAATGTTTTCAAGACTCCTATACAAAGAAAAACATTCATGCTACATCAACCGGTAAAGATTATTGATGGAAAGGTCCATGCTCTACCGAATATCTCATTCTGGTGGAAGTTTCCCGTCTCCATCTTATCCTTAGAAAATGAATACAACGAAGCACAGAGAATTATTTTCTAGCAAGATAAGTGCATTCTAAAGGAAATATGGCTGAAGGAATAGGCGTGTTGGAATTACACTGATAATCATCCCCACAGGAAAAAAGTCCTACAAGCAGCAAAAGAGTGCCAAGTACCGTATGAAGTCATCAGGGATGAAGTCACTTAAGATATTACAAGGATAAGAATAAATACTCCATCTCAAAATTCACAAAAAATGGAGCACAATATGGTGGGACCATCCATAGAAAATGTTAATACAAAAGGTCGTTAAGAAAAACTTAGAAAATAAAGGATGCTTCAGGAAAAAGCATGGCGTTGAATGGTGGATAGATGAAGGATACACAAACCCGCCATCAACACTACCAAACACTGCCCCATCGAATGATGCTTAATAATGTATGCAAGATTTTCACCACTTACCCTTACTTACCTCAACAAATTACTCACACCAAAGTAAATCTTCCTATAATTTTATATTTCTAACCTTACTTGTCACACCCCAATCCTGATAGGGCATGATGGGCACCCGACTCTCATCAGAGTCGAGCGAACCCTCAGACATTCGCTCTATCAAAACCTGTCATTTCAAAAACTTTTAAGAACATAAAACTCTTCCAAAAAGAAATCATCTAAAATACATACTCTTTTAAAGTACACAAATGACTCGTGACATCACTCTGTCGACATCTCAACAAACATACCACGGACACCGTCTCGCAAAGTCTCTAACATATATAAAATACCATAATATAAGTACTTTGACTCGGCAACACTCGAACCGAGATGGAGCTCACCAATCCGGTGATAGCACGGGAAATATCCTATAGCCAAATGTCTTCTACTCATCTGCATACACCTGAGTGGCATGAAACGCAGCGCCCTCAGGCAAAGGGACGTCAGTACGAACAATGTACCGAGTATGTAAGGTAGAACTGAAATAATATATCTCGACTCGAATGATAAAAGAGTAACAGACTCAACCTGTACCTGTAACCAACTCTGATAAACATGTACGTGCATGTGAACTTTTGATGCAGCATGAGTATATGCGTGTGTGTATATGTATATATATATATATATATATATATATATATATATATATATATATATAATAGCATAACCCCTTGGTACGACCCCGGCCTTCGGGCATCATAATCATCGTATACTAGCGATCGTGGTTTGCGTATATAACACCTTAGCCCTTTTCCTTCCCCGTATGAAATGATATCGTGCATGTATGTAAATATGAAAATGCATGAAAATCTTTGAAAACCATCAAAATACTCCGCTTGACAACTTTAACGCAAAACGGGAACTTTTCCCCTTTTTCATTTGTCTCCTTCGAGACCCCAAAATTTAAATGTAAAATGCATAAGAAAGAGAAAACCTTTGAATGTCCTTCGGGAATTAGACAACATTATGAAATCGCACAACCTATGGATTCCCCGCGGGACTTAAGAGGTCAAAGATACGAATACTCCTACATTGTCTGAGAATAGAGTCTTTGGAGTTCGTTTATTTCTTTGGGCGCGTTTAGATAATAAGGATTTTCATCACTCCCATAATCATCACCACTATCATGTCTCACTTTGAATGATCCATAACATAAGCGAGGCCATATGTTATATAGCACGCTCGGACATAAGTCGAGGCCATATGTTATATAGCACGCTCGGACATAAGCGACCATATGTTATATAGCACACTCGAGGCCATATATTAATAGCACGTTCAGTCACGTCATGAAATCATCTAGAACCTTAGGCTTGAAAATCTCTAGGATTGGAGTCATCATAAGATTCTTCAGAAACTATAGACTTCTGGAATTTCTAGGAGTAAAAATATTATGGATGTCATGTATGGAATCAAAACATAGGAATCATGCTTTTGAAAGAAAGGGACGAGCCTTAACATACCTGGAAGCTTACATTTCACTTTTCAACTTACTTCTTGCCTTGCAATTTACGTAAGATCATTCATAGTCTCGTAATTTACATATAAAATCATTCATACTATTGTTAGTCCCATTGTTATATACTTATCTTAAGCCTCCAAATAAATCTTTCTAGAATCTACCGAAATTTCGGCAGCATCTCTTCTGTTTATATGCCTAGCCTAAAATCTCAATTCAGCAACCAACAACAACAACAACAATACCGACATCAACAACAATATTATCAACACCAAAATATTCCATAAACATCCCACATGATGTTTTATCCAATTTCTCGACCCATAAATTCCTTATATGCTCATTTAGTAATTTTTCCTCCATAGATAAGCTTAAATCAATACTAATAAAGAAAGATTCATACCTTTCACATGCTAGAACTGCAATATCTTCGATTATCACCTTGAATCCAAGCCAAGTTCCTCCGTAATTCCATATTATAATCGCAGCCATGTGTTGTCCAAACTTAAATTTGGGGATTTCACTTAATTTGCGTTAAAATCTAGTGGACGGAAGTTGGGAGAGTTTTCTAGAGAATTTGAGAAATGTTTGGAGAATTTTTTTTAGGCTAAAAAATAAGGGGTTTTAGCCCTTAAATAGTGAGCTAAAGTCGGTATCTTGTAGCGCATTCTTGTTCATCCGTGTCTTGTTCATCGCCTTATTTCGTTCACCGATGTCTTTTTATCCGCTTAAAATTATTTCGAGACCTAAAACTTTTATACACCGATCTCTTTATTGTTGCATACTTGGATATGATCAAAACTCCATACAACTTAACGCAGTTCGGGATAACTTGTTCAACATCCCAAACTTGGCAAAACCCCTTATTTTATTTATTATTTTTTTTCGATTTTGCGTTTAACCTCCAACCTTTGGGGGACACAACACTTACTTATCACTTGTTGAACATAACGTAAACACTTATAACTTCAAACATAATCTTGTCCTTTGAGCTTATGTGACTAACCTATGATGCAACTTAACGCATGAAAATACGGGATGTAACATTACTTTCACATGCTCACCATATGCTACTGCATGCTTTTCACAAGCTTGCACATGCTACCTAAAAGACAAAACCCACTTGCACATGTGCGCCACATGGCGTCACATGCTTTTCCATGTATATATTTCTACTTTCACATGCTTTCAAGATTTTGCACATGCTTTGGCATGCTTAGGCTTATGTATTTCTTATTTTATTAGGATCCTTCACATGTTTATGGGACCCATTTTGTATGATAAGTTTGCCATGTAATATAGGTTTGTCTTGTACTAGTCTTCCAACTCCTATATAAAGGAGGCTAGGTGGTACTTCGAAGATCATCAAATAATCATCTTGTAAATTTTGCTATATCAAATGAATGAGTGCTTTCTAAATTTCTCTCTTGTTCTTCTCTTCAAAATGCACGGAAAGGCTGGTCCTTAATTTAGTATAGGGTTGTTGCTCCCAAACGCACTCGCAAGTATACGCAGTCGTACAAGTAATATAGGATTTAAAGTCTAGACATCGTACCCACAGAGACTTATGATTAACCGTCAACTAAATTAAACTAATGCTAATTATCTAAACAAGAAATAAAATTCAAACTTATATTTGTAAACTAAATAAAACTAAAAGAAAGCAAATAATGAACTTCAACCAAGAAAGAGCTAATTTTTATCGGAGAAGAGATAGATCTAGGGCTATGACCACTAACAATCCAGTTGAGTCTTCAAAGCGTTCTACCTATGGGTTATTAGTTGACGGGTTGATGTTAACTTTATGAGTATCTTCCGAGTTGCTCACAAGTCTGTAGATGCTACTATAACACCTATATTCCTATGGTCGCCAGAGGTAACAAGAACGCATTTATATCTCTGTATTCAACCAAGTGAGGCTAAAGGGTATATTCCTATCCTCATTAGCGAAACGATTAATCCAACAAGCTCTATTTATTCTTATTACGCATGCAAATTCCCTATCTCTAGTTCAATTCACACGCCACAGATAGTGTCTAACTATTTCGTCAAATAATCAAATAATTAAGATCAAGAATAAATAAGTAACCCAAAGATGAAAAATTAATAGATATAAACGATAATCAAATGTCAACTTTCATGTTTGGGCCAAAACCCTAGAACTATAAAGTTTACTCCACATAGACATGGAGGAAAAATAACAAATCATCCGAATAAAAACGTAAAAACGAGTATTACAAAAAAGAAAGATAAAACCCTGTAACTATAGCCTCCATGGCGGGTCTAAGCTCTCTCTAAGTCTAAAGTTCTGAACTAAGGGTTTCAAGTTATCCAAAGTTCTTAACTCCCTAATTTTCTGTTATGTTCCAACGTGATAGCCGTCCCCCAAGTCACGTCGAATTGCTTCCTTTTAAGTATTTCACAATCCCAAGTCCAGCCACCTTTCTTAAACATAGAGGAATCCCTTTTTTATATGGACTATCTACTTGAATTGACCAATATGATCCTTAGTAAGTTTGTTTAATAAGTATCTTTTTCTTTTTCCTAATTCTTGCCTCTGTGACCAAACCAAACTTAAATTTCCTACTCTCATAAGGCGTAAATTGTAGCCTCAAATTGTTGTATAGCACTTTAAATTCCCCAAAGATAAAATCTTTTTCCAAATATATAACTTCACGTCATTTTGTCCAATTTTGCTTCAAAACTTTCCATCTTCCGGATGCTTTATCCCTACAAAGTAAAAATATAGAATTAAGCACAAAGCAATATAATCAATACTCAAAAGACGAATAAAATTATTAAAATGTGAGGCAACTAATAGCTAAATATATGCATTTTAGGCCGAACATCAATGGTTAGGAAATATTGAGCAAGTTAACTTGCTGCAAGTACAAAAGTTTTCCAAAGTTATAACAGCTAATTCTGTAGTAGTGTAAAAAAAATTCCGAGTTGAGTAGCTTGACAATCAGTCCTTAGGGATGTTGAAGCCAGCCCCGTTGTAGGAAAAACTTTTACATTAATGATCAAATTTACTTTTCGACTAGCTTGGAAAGCCGTCCTTTGGGATGTTGGAGCCAGGTTTGTGGCAAGCCGTCCTTATGGATGTTGAAGCCCAGTCCTCCATGTAAGAAAACTATTGTACTTGTAGTCTTGTTGTCTTGCTTGCTATCTCCCTGGGCTTCCCCCCTCCATTGGTATCAAAGCTAGTCCATCATTTCGGAGAGAGGAGCAATTTAGTAAAAATATGTCTGAGTCATTTTCATCCTCGTCCAACCTTTGTACTTCCCTTGCAAAAATAAATATGTCTCCTACCCTTTATAAAACCCTTTCATGTAAATATGATTACCTATATGAAGTAGATATCCTACCTGATGAAAACAAAGTGTCTCCAACTGATCTACCCCTCATAAATACATATTTTGCTTTTGGCAAAAAGACACATTCCCCGTGGTCACAAATTCGTTCCTTGGTCCAACAAAAACCTAAAGGAGTTAAAGAATATGTTGCTGCCTCAAAACTTGACCAACACCCTATTCTGGCAACTCAAGAGGAACAATTTATCACCTTACAAATTTCAGAGGATTTTCCTAGACAGTGGAAAAATCATGGTTTCACCTATATCCATTTTGGTGCTATTAGGAATGCGTTAACATATCATGAAAGAAAGGTCCAACCAGTTGTTGCTCACCTTTCTCTCCTTGATACCAGATATCATGAGTACCAACATGCAAATTTGGGTACCACACAAGTTATTCTAAATGCTGGGACAGTCTTTATCACTATATTTCCAAACTTCAACATGTCCTTGTATCATTCATATTTGACGGAGGCCTTAAAAATCCAAGTCCAAATCCAAGGTGCCCCATAAGCTAGAGATGCTATTCAGGCTACTCTACATTATCAAATAGCTTGGCGAGTTTAGAATCATGCTATGGATCTTTCTCTTCTAGGTGGAGAAATGCTTTACTCTTAAGCATAGATAACACCAAAGGAACTACCATGTGCACCCAAATCCCAAGGCAAATTCCTAGAGAGGAACTTGTCAAAATCCTCCCTGATTCATGGGTCACAAATTATGAAAAACTGAGACAACCTATTGAACCTCTCCAATCCTCAGACGCCATATTTGTCAAAAAACATGACAAAACAGTTTCCATAAGTTTTGATCACTCTCACCACAAAAAACCCAATAAAACAACCTTTTCCCTTCAGATGTACCAACCTACTCACAACTACGCAGAAGAAGCTGACCCATAAACATTCTCTTGGCATCTCCCAGGAATCATGAGTGAACATGATTGGATAAAGGAGTTCGATAAGGACGATCGCCATGTATGGTGGTTCGAATGTCCTTTCACAGAACACTGCCTATGGAATATCAAGTGTGATTGTCAAGAATGTCTTGATGATGAAATTGAATGGGATGAACATCATACAATATATTCGAATAGAACCAAATCAAAGAAAAGGAAGAAAGGGAGAAACTCTAAAAGAGAGTTCCGAGAAAAGTATGAAAATGGAGATTCATTTATTGGTTCACTTAGCCGCTCAGGAAAATATGAATTTCTTGTTTCATACAAACCCCAAGATTGGCCATCACTACCTATCCCAAACACAGACCACAAGCCCTCAATCATAAATGAACCAAAACCACAAATATTCATGATGAGCCCCTCAAGCTCCATTCATACCCCTAACTTCCTATTGCAATAACCTTTTGAAAAAGATGGTACAAGCCATGCTCCAAAAATTCCAAAGCAAAATATTGTGCTGCCACTGGATAAAAGCCACCAACAATTGATATAGAAGAAACAATCAATTGGCAGTCTAAAAATGTCATCTATCAAAATAAAGTATTAACCAATATTTTGACAATTCCATCATAAATATTACTCACACACAAAATAAGATTATGAGTATAGTGGAGACAATTGAGAAAAAAGTGTAAGAAGCATCCTCTCAACATGCTGGACTTATCAAAGCACTGGAATTGAGACTGACAAATATGCAGAATGAGATCTTTCCCTAGGACATCTGAACCAATCAACTTAGCTCTTAACTTTAACCCTGGGAAGAATTGAATTGTGATTGGATGCTTAGTGATGATTGTGGTGGTTAGGATTCCATTTGATGCAGTGTTGAAATCCTTGAAATGTGGATTCTATTGATCCTTAGAAAGGACGATTGGGTTTATCAGTGAACATGTTGCTCCGGTGTCTAAGAAAGAAATAACTTGAATTGGTTTATCCCATTTGGATGGATAGACTTTAAGTTGAACTTGAGGGATAACCATAATGCTATTGATTTCCTCCCAAACCTTTACTTCTGCTTCTGAAATCTGGTAGTTGT
Organism: Lycium ferocissimum; assembly: GCF_029784015.1. Classification (NCBI taxonomy): domain Eukaryota; kingdom Viridiplantae; phylum Streptophyta; class Magnoliopsida; order Solanales; family Solanaceae; genus Lycium; species Lycium ferocissimum. The sequence goes on along the minus strand of NC_081348.1, from coordinate 28,163,573 downwards.
CATCTCCATATTATTCGTATACATCCAAGGAGAATTCTCCGTGGGTTCACCTTCCAATGAGAGAACAGATTCAAGATCATCATCTTCCCTAAAATGGATACCAATGTAATCTTTTATTTCAGTAAGCAGCTTGATTGACTTTCTGGATTGAGGACACTTTCTTGCATAATGCCCTATCTTGTTACAGATGAAGCATCTGTCATTTTTTTGGGAATTGCCTGGGCTTCTTCTTCTGAAATATTTTGTACGCCTTTTGAACTTAGTTCGTTCACCTGAAGGCTTTGTCCATTTGAACCTCCTGAATCCTTTTCATCGTCTAGGAGCATGGCACGAACAACTTAATCTAATGAATAGATAAGATTTCCCACACGCTTTATCAAGAGCTGGATTTTTTTGTATGATATGCTTCAAAATGGACCTCTTTGGGCAAATATCATCCAATTCTAGAAAAATTGCTTGTCTGATGTAGCCAACCTGTAGGATTGTTATTGACTGGAATTTTTCTTTAATGATCATCATAGTTTGGCCTGCTAGCATCTTTGGAAGTGATGAAACAAAGGCTTGCTTTAGACTAGTTTCTCCGCCTAACTCAAAAAATATTTTAGCCATTTTCTTAAAATAGATATCAATGACATCTCTCTCAAATGATACACACTTCATTTTGAAGAACTGTTTCCTCAACTTTTCTTGTCATTGCTTGAGATCTCCACAGAACACTTCATGTAGGATTCTAATATTAAAGCAAAATCTTGGGATGTGAGGAACATATTTTTGTCTTGTATCCCAAGTGAATTCCACCAGTCTCTGAGAATTTCGGAGAACCTTGATGTGAAGTTTGACAGTATCATATACTTTTGCCGTTCTACTAAATTTTTGTCACTATCCAAGTAAAGAAATCTTGGATCCTTTGAGGCCATTTTGAAACTTTGATGTCATCCAGACTGAAGGTATGAAATTCAATTCCAACAAATTTTGTTTTTGTTGGTTCTGGTCTTCTTTCTGGAATTGGCTCATCTGTCATCCCATCACGATCATCATCTACTTCAGAAATTTCTAGTTCTCTTGGTTGATTCCTGAATATTGGTGGGTTGTCTTCTTCAAAGAGTCCAGTGAGGAATCCTCACTTGTCTAAAGGCTTTCATCCGTAGGATCACTATCATATGAATCTTGAATACTGGATCCTAGGATATCATCTTCCTCTATGCCATTTTTTAGTTGGGCCACATAGAGGTTAGGAACTTCTTAATCTGAGATCATGAAGTTTTCCAAGTCGGCGTCTTTTGGACTTTCTCCAAGTTCTTTCTTTCGCTTGGACTGCTTTTAGGTTGCAATGGATTCCTTCTTTCCCCACACCATTTTTGCAATGTCAAACTCAAGTTCATATTTTTTTTTTTGAGTAATGGGCATGGGATCTTGTTAAATTGAAGGAAAGTAGTAAAAGAGTGGTCAAATTTAGGTGGTGAGTATGTTTGTGATGACAAGGGGAAAAAGGTTGGTTTTGAAGGGTAGCCCTGAGTTCTTTGTGGTTCAAAGTGGTCATGTCCCAGTTGTTGTATTTGTTCTTTAATGGCAGTCATTTCCTTTTGTTGTTGTTGAAAGAAGTGGAAAAGTGAGGTGCCTGGTGGACAAAACTAATCTTGCTTTGAACCTCCCAATTTTTCTAGTTGCCTTGTACTTAATCTTGTACACCCACTTGCAACCTGTTGGTTTCTTTCCGTCTGGTAGAGAAGTCATTGTCCATGCGTTGTTGCTTTGAAGTGTTGCAATCTCTTCCTTCATTGCTTGTACCCATCTAGGGTCTTTGCTAGCTTCTGCATCATTTTATGGTTCTGAAACAGAAGAAAAAGCAAATAAGTACTTGATACTTAGGAGATACTTTGTCATATGAGACAAAGTCTGAGATTGGATATGGTGTATCTGTGTGAATTGTGTTTAGACAGATGAAATCCTTCATCCAAATTGTAGGTTGTTTTTTTCTTCCTAAAGTCCTTGTTGGTATAACCATTGTTGGTATAACTCTTATTAGTATGACTTAACCGGTACCTTGTCACAGTGGAACATACAACGGTTGAATTATTGGTTAACTGGCCGATAGAAATGACATTAGTTATAACTTATTGTTCAAGTTCTGGCTGATCATTTGTGTACGATGCATCACTAGCGCTACTTTTATAATGGCGTCATGCTGAATATCAATTGCATAAGTTTCAACCACATCTAAATCACTACAGATCAGATAGTCAACATTGTCTGAAATAACAGGTTTAATATGATTGAATATAGGAGGATCAACAGTCTTAGTTTTGAATGGAAATTCATTTTCCATAAAGATAACATCTCCATTGACAAAGAAACTATGTTTGTCTAGATCATACAATACCTTATGAACTTCTGAATATCTTATGAAAACTGCTTTTCTTGTTCTAGACTGTAACTTATCAGTTTGATTAACAATTTTTGCATAGCATAGACATCCTAGCACTCTAAAGTGAATTAGAGATGGTTTCTCTTATGTAATTTCTCATATGGAGATATTCCAATTATAGAAGATGGTAATATATTAATAATGTAAATAGCAGTAAGTACACAATGGCCCCAAAACTTAACAGGAATCTCATCCTGCAGTCTTAGTGCTCTTGTTACATCTAATATGTGCTTGTGCTTTCTCTCAGCTACACCATTTTGTTGTGGATAATAAGCACAGGTTCTCTGATGAATAATTCCTAGATTTTTTAATAGAGAAGCACATACTTTATTCACAAATTCAGTCCCATTGTCAATTCTGCAAATTTTGATAATTTTTTCAAATCGAGTCTGTACAAATGACAAAAAATGTTGAATAGTTATACAGGCATCTGATTTCAATTTCAATAACTATATATCCATGTCATCCTTATATAATCATCTACAATAGTAAGAAAGTATTTATGCCCATCTACAGTAGGAGTCTTGTAAGGTCCCCATATATCCATGTGAACAAAATCAAAACATGAAATACTTTTTATTATAGTTGCAGGAAAAGGAAATCTAATTTGCTTAGCAGTCGGACATACAGTGCAGTTGTCTACTAGACTTGATATGTTGTCTATCTTATGTGGAAACATCTTATTAAGTACAGAAGAAGATACATGCCCAAATCTCTTATGCCAAAGTTCAATATCTAAATATGACAAGTTGACAGTATGAACAGGTTCTGTAGTAATTCATGAAAAGCTTTTAGCAGCAATATTGAATCCAACAGTTTTGTTATTAGATTGATTGAGTAGATAAAATCCTGCTTCATGTCTACCAATCTCCATCACCTTCCCACTTGAGAGATCCTAAAAGATACAAAAGTCAGGAAAAAACAAAAGGCGCATGCTTAGTGTAGTTCTTTTGTAGCCTTAGATACTGACATTAGATTGTATTTAAATTGAGGTAATAGAAACACATTTCTGAGTATATTTTGTGCAAAAATGAAACTAGTACCTATATGACTAACTAAAGCTACCTCTCCCATTAGGTAAATGTACTTTTCTTGGATTAGCAGTTTCAATTATAGAAGATTGATTTAGCATGTTTTCATTAGAGACCATATGGTTTGTGGCACCTGTATTCATGATCCAATCTTTTGAATCCTCACATACTAGGAATGCCTTGATTATACCTGACCCTTTACCTGATGTGTCACAAGATGTACCAGCTGTATTGGCTGCATTTGCTTTTGCAGAGGTGTTGTTGCTAGTCTTGTGCAGCATCTGAAGAATTTGATCATACCGTTCTCTTGTGAACACACAGCTTCCAGGTTGAACAACATTCATCATTTGATTCATACCACCATTCTCTAGTCTTTGATACAAACCCGCTACATTTGCCATTATATGCTCTTAACCAACATTGGTACTTTGAACCCCAGTATTCACACCACTCATCATGTTATTACCACTCAGCATCTGAGTATTCAGAGTAGTCATCATGTTATTTCCCCCTTGACCAAACTGATTCTCCACTTGCATATTATAAGCTGTGAAATTCCCATGTTCTCCAGAACCAAATTTTCTTTTCTTATTAAAGTTTGGGGGATATCCAACCAACTTGTACCATTGATACTTAGTGTGACCCTTCAATTTGCAAAAATCACACTGCAGATTATAGTCCTTTCGGTACTTTTGAGTACTACTAGTACTGGGTCTAGCAGAGTATATAGCTGCTGAATCATTCTGATTAGGTGCATCATTTAACAATCCTATAGAATTTGAGACAGTTTCTTTTTGTCCTTCAACATTCATAACCATAGCATAAGCTTGATTCACTGTATAAAGTGGACTTAAAAGCAATATTTGACTTCTTGCTTGACTATAAGTCTCATTTAGGCCCATCAAGAATTTGTACAATTTGAGTCTTTGTAGATACAACAGAAAATCTAGATTTCTCATAGTTACAAGCAGGAGATGGCTCAAGAGATTCAAATTCATTCCATCATAACCCTTTCAGTTTAGTAAAATACACAGAAATGGACAGTGTTCCTTGAGATAATGTTGCAATTCCCTGTGTAAACCAAAGGTTCTTGAACCATTAATTTTTCTTTCAACTCTTCCCAAATAGACCAAGCATTAATAGCATAAACCACACCACTTAATAAATTACTAGCTACAATATTCATTATCCAAGACAAGACAATTGCATTCACCCTTTCCCATTGACGCCAAAACTCTTCTCTAAACATTTCTTTCTTCCAAGTACCATCTACTAATCCTATTTTGTTTCTTCCTAATAAGGCCAAACGCATAAATCTATACCAAATTGAATAGTTTTCTATACCTGTTAGTTGAAATGAGATCAAAGGGGTACTCATTTTCAGTGTCGATGGTTGCGAACGGTGGGTGACTTGTCGGGTCTCCGAGATTTTCTTGTCCTGATGTTGAGTTTGAATTTGTTTGAGTCGCTTCTGTGGGATTTTTCTGTCATGGTAAAGAAGTAAAACCATTGTTCAGAAGGCCTTCAATCGGAGCTTTTTGGTTCACCATTGTTACACTAGATCAAACTTTCAAGAAACACAAGAATTAACAGAAAATGTCAATTGCGGAATAATCGAACTTGAGAAATGAAAGAAAAAAAGATCAACACGTGCTTTCAAAGACCAGCTCTAAGCTCTGATACCATGAACTAAATCAGATTTCATATAAGAACTCCATTGATGATGAAAGACAGTTAGGAAAGTAGAAAGAAGAAGAAGAAGAAGACTTAGAATCAGTCGAGATTGAAGAAGAAGAAGAAGAAGAAGAAGAAGAAGAAGAAGAAGAAGAAGAAGAAGAAGAAGAAGAAGAAGAAGAAGAAGAAGAAGACGACTTAGAATCAATCGAGATTAAAGAAGAAGAAAAAGAGTATATCATTCATGTGTAATTCAAGTTGTGATATACATAATGAGATGTAGTGTATATATATAGATACAATGGGATAATCATCTAATCAACTCTCTGATTAGCTAACAAAGTAACTAACTATACATAACTAATTTTTGGAAATCGTAACTAACTTCTGGACACTTTGAAATTACTATTTTGCCCTTGATTGTATAAATAACTAAACTACTTTCTAATCTGCTGCTTTAACAACTTTATATCCCGTCTGATGTAATTTAATGTAGAATGGCACTCTAAGAAAAATATGTGAAATGTTACTAGTGAATTGTTACAATGCAGTCAAAGTTGAAATATTGTTGGCGCGGACAGCATACGCTATCAACTTTTATTACCTAGCTCATTAAGTTATTATAGAAAACATGTATGAAGTTTAAATAGTTGATTAACTGATAACCATAGAAAAAGGATACGTTACCCTGACATCCGCGGCTACAGTTTATTGCTTCACACTGCTTGGCGCTTATTTTCTCTGTTTACAATTTATGTAAGATATTTGATTGGGTACAAATTTAAGAAAGAAAATTCAGTTTGACTTTAAATTAAAAATGTGCAAACATTGTATGGGACTCATGGAGCATAATCTTATACTTTGACTATTAGGACTTCTCCTTCAACAACATCTTAAAATTTTGCTTTAGGACTAAAAAAATGATCATATTTTCCAGCAAAACGAAAAGGTCCGTGTGATTAAGACGCAATGTTTATTGTAAATTACATGACAAATATTTATTGTTGCAAGTCAGAAAAATTACTGTAATTAAAAGGGATACACCTATTCAAGAGGTTTTTACGTGTAAAGCTAGCAGTAAAAGATCCAATAAGCTAGAACTCAACTAATTTGGTTATTATTTTTTTGGTAACTAAATTTTGTATTACCAGGAAAAATATTTACAAAGTCGTTCCATACCCTCTAGAGCTGGACAAATTCCCCAACTTCTAGTGCACCTAAACACAGTACTCAATTCAAAGTATCAGAGTTCATTGTTTTCCATTCTACAATTATGGGTAGTAATTCATTACATGCGGGTTTCTCACAATCTGGGCTTAACCCTCGCTGCAATGCATGTCTTGTATGATGTTTTGACGTACATTTTCTTTCTCACTCTTCTTTGGAAAATCCTCATATTTCTTTCTTGCCATATGTAGTATATGCGTGACTTGAGTCGTCACTATACATACGCTACTTGGCTGTTTTCCCATTAGCATATCTTGTCCGCGTTATCATTTCACTGATTAGTCGAACCTTTGGTCGATTAATCTTTTGCCATTGCAACAACTTGTCACAATGACCACAAGTATCGCTATTTGTGGGCACCTACTTTATTATCCATTAGTAGGCGACCTTACCGTTAACCCTTTAATCACTAGCCAATTTTAACTTTAATCGTTTATACTAAAACAATCGATGTACATGTGAATGAATATATAGTACGAAAGTCATAATTAATAAATGATACAAGTGCGGAAGTCTACCTATTACATCTGGGAATACGAAAGTCATCGTACAAAGACTACGCGATAATGTCCCCAAAGAATGAAGTATATCTCTAATATAATAACATATAGTGCGGAATGAAGGTAGACTTCGAAAGAGATGTCGGTGGCATGGCATGGGTAGAAGCTAGCATAGGATGCGATCGAGCAAAACCAAGCAGAGATGTAGTCAATGAAATCTCAAAACACAATCCTCAAAAAAGGGTGCGCGGGGAGTATCGGTACAAACATATTAGGGAAGCTTATAGGGTAAGATTAGTTCCGTATATAAGCATAAAAACAAAAAGATAAACAATGGCCTTTCCAATCGATCAAGGAACATTCAAAAAGAGTGGTTAGATGAAGCCCACAAACCAAATTTTGTTTTTAAAT
>NC_081348.1:28109435-28156205 GCF_029784015.1 Lycium ferocissimum | reverse complement strand
ATACGCGACATCAAAATTAAAGTTTAGCTGGGTTAATTTCATATGGATAATCGATCAATTTTTATTTTATAGCATCAAAGTCACTTAACTATTCTCAAATTTCATACCTCTATCACTATGAGCTCAAAACGGGACAACATATAGTAGGGATCCCCTTTAAAATCCGGACACTCCAAATATAGTTTCATGGTAGAAATGAAATTTCACAAGTACAAGGTCGATGATTAAAGCGTAGCTAACCAAATAAATTGCAGAATAAGGCTTCTACAATCTTATGATGATTAATGAATTTGGAAGATATAGTTTCATTTTTTTTCTAGAATAAAAAAAAAATAAAAAAATAATGAAGTAGCTCCAACTTTTGGTCTTCCTAGATCTTCGATGGCATGGTCAAAGCACTTTATTCCTTTAATGTTTCGAAATCATCATGAATTTTCTTGGAGTTTCTTCTGCAATGGATGCAATTTCAAGCCTCATCACAACTCAGATAAAATTTTCAGATCATATATAGTTCAGAAAGCTTATACTTTTTTAATTTGGCCATCAATAGTGATGGCAGTGAAAGAAAGCTGAATGATGCCTAATTTTAATTTTATTATTCTCCGTACGAAAATATAATTGCTAGGTTCTTGAGGGGAAGGACAAAGACAACAAATCAAATTTTGTGCTTTTAACACATCACAAATGCTATTTCAGTTCTAAGAACATAATTTTACAGGAGATCGATAAAATTAGCACACGAAATCGATAAACACAAGAAATTGTTGTAATTCTTTCTATTCAATTTGTAACGCGTCATAAAAGATCATTATTTCCTCTATATTTGTCGCCTTTTTTCCTCTCTTCATCTTTGTTTGGCAACAGCAACATATATTCAGAGCAGTTGTTTGACCTATATATCCTAGAAACATATGTAGGCTCATCTTGTGGCTGTAAATAACAGTGTCAATTATTCAAGACAATGTCTTCATCAGAATATATTATTGAAGCAGCATCACAGAATCATCCTAAAGATTTAAAGTTCTAACGTGCAGCTTTTGTGCTACTCCCCTCAGATTAACTTTTCTTATTTTCTCTACATTTTGCCTAAAGAATTTAAAGTTGACATAGTCGCACGACACTGCATGGAACAACACCCACCCACCCCCACACCCCACCCCCGCTCCCCAACAACAAACATAAAAAATGAAACCTAAACAAAAATTGACAAGCTTTCTGATGGCAAAATCTTTAGTCATATTTTTCTCCCCTTTTTTTAATCTTTAGATTTTGTTAACAGAGAGAGGGAATTCGTGTGATTGGCTACCAAGGTGAGATTCAAATTTTGATCTTTTGGCCACCAAATCACCCGTCAAGTGATTTCTATATTTTTTGTTGACCTTTTAATTTGCACGTTTATCAACAACAACCCCCCCCCCCCCCCCACCCTTTGAATAAAGGGGGTTAGGGTGGAATTGTTGCTTGCACAATGAGAATCACAAGGGGAGACATGTCCACCAATTTCATAACTTGATCTGTTTATGTTTGAGACACCACCTTCTCATTTTACTTCATATTTTATATAGTAGCTTCTATTTTAATATCCTCCAAACAATAAACACCAGTAATTTCATTTCTTTACACTTAATAAGAATTTGAAATCTTAGTTATTCAAATGATGACGTCTTAATTTTAATACACATTTTAATATTCCTATTTGTGTTTAGATCCAGACATCTTAATCTTAAAAAAAAAATGAGACCTTTATTAAGTTATATGTATTGATGATTTGAAACATGTTTACATAATTAGATCACTTAAGTATAAGCATAGATAACTCTAAATAGTAAACGTTAATTGAAAACCTAGAATAAATGACATATGTTTTGTTATAGCATGTGAAATTACACTAATAATATAAAGTATAATTATATTTGTTTACCATCAATATATAACTTAAATTCTCATAAAATAAATTGCAAGAAGAAATCAAACAGCTTATAGAGGGAATTGTAGCTTTTGAAAAAGGAAGTTTTACCTAGGGATCCGACAATCTCATGATTTCACACAAAAAATTCAAACAAGCAATGGATTGTCTCCTTCGAAAAAGAAATAACAAGTTGAAGCAATTGAGATATCTCCACCAAAGGCCAAAGGGGAGGCATCATATGCTGAATTCCATGCAACCATAATGGCCATTTCAATCAGTGTGTTAAAGTCTTCTATAATTCATCATCAGATATATTTGGTGGGCCTTTCACTTTGTTTCCTTTTTCTTTTTGTTGTCTTCTCTTTGTTTCTTTCCCTTTGAGATGGTTTTCAAAGTTTGACACATCTTTTGGGGAGTTTGACACTCTGAATGAAATGTTTCTTTGTTGGCTGGTGAGACTTGACATTCCTTCAACTACTTTAGTCAATTACATTTGCACAAACTAAATCTTCAACCGCAAAAATTACTTTTTTCTAAAAAAAAAAAAAAAAAAAGATTTACAAATAGTGGTATCAAGTTTAACATGTGTGAGCTTGAGGCATATTCAGGATTTTAATGTACGTAGAATTCGCTATACTTTTGGAATTATGGGTTTATAAGACACTTGGTTCAGTTGAATCCATAAAAATAGACTTCGTATTGCGGCTCTGCGCACAACTGAAATTCTTATCCAAGTCTATTATTTCGCACCAACTGAGATAACGTATAATTTTGCTTAATAAAGCTTTGGCAAAGAGAAAGAAACCACTTAATAGGTAGAGATGTAGAAAGTTATGTTTACCCTTGTTTTTCTTTCTTTCCTTTGGCTCACATGAGTGAAAATAGCCCCAATACATTTTCTCAATGATTCTTAATCATGGAATACCTGATTGCTATTGAGTTGTAACTCAAACTTCAATCATATTTTGTTGTGATCATTGTTCAATAACTTTCAGCTATGTCATTTTTCTTTGACTTTTAATTTCAATAGACTTATGAACTTCTACAAAATGCTTTTCTTTTTTAAGCCAAGCTTGAGATTACTTTTCTCGGAAACTGATAATCTATTAGTTCAAAATTATTAAATTGCAGTGTATAATCCACTGAAATCCTTAGCTTCAATCTAAGAGGTGCCCATCATGACAATCCATTGTGTGATTTAATTCTTATCCCCCAGAAAAACAATTCTTTTTACAAATCTTGTATCGAGTCCTTGAGTCCGTTAACCGAACTATATTTGAGACTATAACTTAGGGCAATTTGCACCATTGTCCTTATTCGGGCGGTGGTCTTTAATTTTTGTCCCTCCAATTGCTGGTCTTTAATTTTTTCCATTCGCCTAAAAATTCATGGGTTTCGGGTTGAACCACCTTCGATCAAAATTTTAAAAAAAAATCGCAAGACGGAGTTTGGATTTCGCACAATAGAATTTGTCCGCAAAACTCTACCTTAAGGCAAAGGTTGCCTTAAGGTAGCAAACTCGCAGATTTTGCCTTCAAGCATAAGGCAAACTCGCAGATTTTGCCTTCAGGCATAAGGCAAACTGTTGAAATCCAAAACTTTGTCTTGCGATTTTTAATTATTTTTTTTTTATAGAGCAGGGGTTCGAACCCGGAGGCCATGGGTTTTTAGGCGAAGGACTAAAATTAAAGACCAACAATTTGAGGGACAAAAATTAAAGACCAGTGCCTTTGAGGCCAATCCGTGCAAACAAATAGTTAACTTATGAGTAATCAATTTTTTGCGCGAATAGTCCTTCAAAGGCACTTGTCTTTTGTCCCTCAAATTGCTGGTCTTTAATTTTTGTCTTTCAGTTAAAAAGGTGGTTGAAAATACCCCGAGGTTCGGGGTTTGAACCCCGCTCAATTAAAAAAAAATTCGCATGGCGAGGCTTTGCAAAAAGTCTGTCTTATGCAGCAGAGTTTGCCTTAAGGCATAACTAAAGTCTGCCGCATAAGGCAAACTTTTCGCGAAGTCTTGCCTTGTAATTTTTTTTTTTTTATATTTTTATGACTAAATTGGGTTCGAACCCAGAACCTTGGGATATTTTAGGTGAAGGACAAAAAATTAAAGACCACCCCCTAAGAAAGGACGATCGGGCAAATTGCCCATGAGTAATTCTTTAGGCCCATACTTGAGAAAGGAGCTTTAATAACTGGGCCGTATCTATTGCGGATCTCATCGTGGGCTTTCCCCTCTTTATTTCATTTTATTCCTGTTTTCCTTTTTAATATTTCTTTTACAAAAGGGATAATAGGAATTTAATCGTGCCCTTTTATGAGGGAATTATCGTTGGTACCACTAGATTACAAGTCCTTATAGTTCCTTTTTTTTTCTAATTTCAAGAAATAATTTAATGTTAGGTACTCATTTTTTAAAGCTTTAACTCAAAAAATGTTCAAACACTATGTCAAGTCCGCGTCGGTGGGATAGATGAGGATCATTGACGGACTACAATGGCTAGTGATGGGTTACGTTAGGTCGAACTCGAGTTACATCTCTACAAAAAGAAAGTTCGTAGTGATTGAAGTTAAGTTAGGTCGAGAGAGATCCAATGAGCTAGTTTCTTTGCGGAGTTTTCAGGTCTCTCTATGGCAAGAGAAAGTGCGGTTGAATGAGAATATGTTTGACTGTTTGATTGGGGTGTTGAGGCTGAAGTTGCTTTTGGGCCTAGGAGAAATACCAATTTCCTTGGGCTGAGCCGGTGCAACAATGGATGAGAGATTGATAGTAACATGGATATGGGCAATTAGCAAGAATGCCCTTATTACGGGGTGGTTTTTAACTTTTGCCCTTCAAAATGGTGGTCTTTAAAGTTTGCCCTTCGTTGGTGACCGACAGGTCACGATTCAAACCCCTCGGGCGAAAATTTAAAAAAAAATTTCTCGAAGGCATAAGTTCGAAAAAGGCGAGTTATAATTATTGCAAGACGAAAGAGGCGAGTTTGCAAATTCTACCCATTTCTGCCTTAAAGGAGAATTTGCAGAAATGGACAGAATTTGCAAATTCTACCTTGCGAAAAAAAAATTAAATTTTCCTTTGGGCGGGGAATTTGAACCGTGACGAAGGTCATTAGCGAAGGGCAAACCTTAAAGACCACCAATTTGAAGGGCAAAACTTAAAGACCACCCCAAATGAAGGGCAATCCGCACAAAAAAAAAAAAGATATGGATAGGGCTTGGAGTTGGATATTTAAAACAAGTTTTCTTTTAGGTGTAGTAATTATTTTTGTTGTTGATAAGTTGTCAATCTTAGTAGGTGTTTGGCCATGAAAATAAAATATTTTTCACTTTATTTGAATTTTTAAAGTTGGAGTTGAAGATGAAGTTGTGTTTGGTTATAGTTTTTACAAAGAATATTTGGTTGTTTGAATGTACCGAAAGTGAAAAAAAAGTGAAAATAGGTCTTAGGTGTTTTCCAAATTCCAAATACAACTTCAATTGTATTTGGAATTGTCATGGCCCAACGCTGATTTAAAAAAAAAAAATCCGGAAAAAAGTGAAATCCTCATGGCCAAACGAGTTAAAATTTTCATTTTTCTCCTAATTACATGCTCTTATGAAATTGACATGATATGTTGAAAAACATTTATAGGATGTTTTTGGTATGGAGGAAAATATAAAATATTTTTTAATTTCTTGTCTCTAATGAGATTAGCCGATTAGGAAAAATAAGTTTTATAAGTAACATTCTATACTAATTATTTTCATTTGGCCTAGATTATATATAAATAATTTTGCAAGAATATTTTCTACTTATTTACCAAATATAAAAAAATAAGTGAAAAAACCATTTATTTTCCAGTAAAATATTTTTCGTTATTTCCATTATGTTAAATCTTCTTTTATTCAATTAAAATAAAATAAAAAACGAATATTCCATAGTGCCATTAGGGTTTGCTGTATAAACCCGCAACCGTATAAATACCCCCACTTCGCACTCTTTACATAGTGCTGCGTACTGCTATTTGCTAATCCTTAGTTCAGAAACAACAACCAAAGAAGCGAAAAATGGAGCAGACTTTCATCATGATCAAGCCTGATGGTGTCCAACGTGGCTTGGTTCGTCTTTATTAATTATTTTTCTTTTCTACATACATCTTCTTCCTTTAGATCTATAGATATTGTGTTTGTTTTGCTATTTTTGTTTATTACGTGTTAAAGACTGTCAATTTTTGTGTATGGGTTTCTTTATTCTTACCCTACATCCTTGATGCCGCGTTGTTTTGGTTAATCTTTTTTTTTTAAACTGTTTACCAATTTGGATATTATGTTTCAGGTTGGTGAGATTATTGGAAGATTTGAGAAGAAAGGATTCACTTTGAAGGGTAATCTTTGCTCTCTTTTAATCAATTATTACAAGTATTATTAATTAGTTCTATGCTGCTTTATTAGTACTTGGAAAAGACTAAGTGTATGATGCCTCTTTTAATAAGTAGATTTATATAGTGCCCCATCATTTGTAATAGAACGATATAATTATGATTAGTCAGGACCCACTCAGTGATACTTTTTCAGTTGAGATTTGTTTCTTTGGATTTCTTGTGCACTTGATTGATTTTAGGTAAATATATTTAATTGCTCTATACAAAAGATAAGTATTTGGAATTGGTCATTATCTAGGGAAAATGGGTGATGTGTCTGGTTTTCATCTATTACAACTTGTTTATAGTTTAGGATTTTAAGCTTCTTTTACTTTATTTTCTACTGTTATAGTTACTGATTTTTGCTTTGCATGTATATAGGCTTGAAGCTCCTTACTGTGGATCGCGCTTTTGCTGAAAAGCATTACGCAGACTTGTCTGCCAAGCCTTTCTTTAATGGGCTTGTTGAGTATATTGTTTCTGGCCCTGTTGTTGCTATGGTCTGGGAGGGTAAGGGTGTAGTTACCACCGGCAGGAAGATCATCGGAGCAACAAACCCCTTGGAGTCTGCTCCCGGTACCATCCGTGGTGATTATGCTATTGACATTGGCAGGTAAAATATCCGTTGACCAATCTAGTTTCACTGTCTAAATAGGTGGCACTTATACTATTTGCTTTAACAGGCAGTTAAAATTTTGTTACAAACTTCTGCATTTTTCGATCTATGAATAGACTTTACCAATTCAAGCTCTAATGCTTGTTACATTAATGATCAGCGAACATGGATTTAGTGCCCAAAAGTTGAGTTCATTCCCCATATAATTATTGGTTTTGCAAAATTACCAGTACAAGCAGTGGTAAAATAATGAGTGACCATTCCAAAGCTTTAAATCATTAACTGTTAATGGCCTTACCTAATTCATTGTTCATAGTTAGGTAGGTATTTTTGTGCAGATACTTTTTTTTCAAAAAGTGAAATTATTTGGAAAATGTTAAGCCTGTTAACTATATTGCTGGAACTCTAAGACCAATCTGTTTGATTACAGGAACGTTATTCATGGAAGTGATGCTGTTGAGAGTGCAAGGAAGGAGATTGCTCTTTGGTTCCCCGAAGGAGTTGCAGAGTGGCAGAGCAGCCTTCACTCTTGGATCTATGAATAGAAAAGTTTTATGAATTTAGAACTCTATTCATGGCCTGCCTATTTAGTTGTAACTTATGAATTTTGTCTGTCATTTGAGTCCAGAAGTTTGTTTTTTAAGATTTACTAGCGTTCCCTGTTTCAAGAATATTTAAGAAGTGATATTTGATGTTTTATGTTTCATGTGTTGCAGTTTCAAGTAATTTAGCTTTCATCAATTGTTAGATTCATATATTTCGTCGTCCTTTTCAAAAAGATAAAATGGCCCTTCATATTTTTCTTCAAAAAACAGCTTAATGTTAAACTATTTTCTGCTGTGGCTACGAATTGTTGAACGCCACATATAGTTTGTGCCAAATTTGCTCGAGACTTGGATTCTGGAGTCCATTAATAGAGTTTTGTTCATTTCACAAACATATTTGTTGCTGATGTGCTGCAATTGAGTTTGGTCCGAATGAGCTTTGGATCTTGGTCTCTGCTGCGATAATAAAGCTGCGAAGTTTGGAAAAATGAAGGCTTGGGAACTATTTCAGTTTTGATTCCTGCACGTATGAATAAGTTGTAGATCAACTTATCCCAGAAGAATAATAGTCCTAGAGCACAACGTTGGTCAATGGCTCAGGCTGTCGATACTTGTGGCCATTGGCTGTTAAATGCATATCAGCCGGTTGATGCTGAGGGGGATGAAGAATGAAGATGACTAATTTGGTGCATGATACAAGGACCTAAAGTTATACCGAGGCCACTGCTCAATCAATCACCCAAAGATTGTTAAAACTTAAAAGGTGCAGACACGTCCGTGTGCAAGTTCAATGCTTACTGGTTCAAACCCTCTCTTGGATAAGCGTTCATCCCAAAGACCGGATCTCCTTTTGACATCACTTCACAAATGGGTCTGCAGGCAACCGCAGGGACGGCTCCTATGATTATAAATTAAATTCAACGGAATTCAAGATAAGATGAATATAGGTCACACGTTGAAGCTTAAGATATGCCAATATTAATGCCCTTTCAGGGATCAGTTAGTTTACACAGGCACGTCTTGGTCTAATGTCGTGCAAAGTCTGTTATAGCCAATTGACGGGTACCACCTTAGAGTTTATTAAAGAGAAAAGTAGTTGAAGGTCAATTTTCAATTTCCTACCACACCACTATTGAGACTACCCAGCAGATGTATCCCTTTCCAAATTCAAGAAACATTAGAACATTGTACTTGCTCTAACATTAACTGTATAATCCTCATTTTCCCTCTCCACCGACTTCTAGAAAGTAACACCCACCATCGAAAGCTACTATGTAACAAAAAAACCAATAAATGCCACAAAACATGCATACGGAAGCCACTCTCATTTTCTTAAAGGTCAGGACTACAAACACTATCGACTAAGAAGGCTGTATGAGGGCAAATCTTCCAGCCGTGTTATGTCTTCATGCAGAAGCTCCCCTTCTAGTTGACGACGGGTAGCCTTCATGACCGCCTGCAAGAACATAGCATATCTAAAATCAGGAATACTGGGACTTTTAGTTCACATGTAGTGTAGTAGAAGAGGGCACTTAAGGATATTCATAGTGCATGCTTAACCTCTCAAGAAAATTTCGCTGGTTGAGCCCAATGGCTGAAATACAGCTAGATTAATACAACAGTAAGAGTAAACAAACATGGAAGGTGGAACTCAGAAAAAACATTCTTGCGAAGCTTAAAACCACAAAAGTCAAAAAGGACAACAGCAGCTGCTCTGTTGCCAATTGTCAAAGATTTCACATCTCTCTGATATTATGATAATACTAGCCAAATTGAAACAACTAAGAAAAGCATTAAAGTGATCATTTCATATCCATCACTAATATAAGTAAGCCGAAAATACATACATTGAAGTCCATGTATGATGCGCGCATGGCAAGCCACTGATTATCCATCAGCTTAAATGTGATGCAATATAGCAGATCAAATGCTGATTCATTTTCTGTAAAAAGGAAAACTTGCTTAGAAGAGCAAAGGAAAAAATGCAGATGCAAGTTAGACAACATTTCTGAAGGATTAAATGGAGATACTGACTTCTCATTTTTAACACAGAAGATAAGTAGAAATAACACGAAGGCACATCTACAGACAATAGTGAATGCGTCAAAATGAAAAAGAAATTAACAGCAGTCAGGGAAAACCTGAAGCAGGGAGAGATCTTGAAAAAACATTTACCTGCAAGAAACTTCAAGAAAGTAGCTCCCACCAAATTTCTGGGTTTTACTGCAGGGTTAAAGCACAATTAATTACCTGAATGAAAAACAAGTTTCCAGGGAAAATTAAGCATCTTTGGTAGGACTATATACTTGTGCATGAGGGACTATGCATTGATTGTTAGACACTCACATCTCATTTTTCATTAGATGGACCCACTCAAAAGCATAATAGACTGGAATTTTTGTTAAGACTTCAATACTTTAAATATATAAAAGAGTGTAGATGGTACACATACAAGCTTCCAGATCGAGCATCTGGATAAGCATAAATGTGATGTTGACGCCAGCAACAGCAAATGGGTATTCCCAAATTGCTCTATCACCTTCCTGCTTTCGGAGAAGATCCTGGAAAGATTTCTGCAAATAAAATTAGGAAAATAGAATAAATAGATAGATCTAGAACTTTATAATGCTTGAAAGTCGCATGAGCAGTATAGTTGGTTAACTGATCTTACTTCTGAACAATCCGTTATCCACAGACTTCCAATTATTTCACATACAATCAAGGCGATAATGTGTTCTTTCTTATATAATTGTTGGTGCGATACATACACATATTGTTGTATTTTTATTCAAGGATGCTAGCTTGAATGACTGTAAGCAATGCTCTCATGGATCTTTCAGTTTCTCCAACTTAAGCAGCACAAAGCCCTTTGGTTTTGCTAATAGTGGACACACTCAAATATTTCACATATAATGAAAAGTTACAGAGCGGCACTAATCAGTTTTATTGATTCATGGATGCCATAATTAAAGGACCACATTTCTAATTTAATTGTACAATTTGACGGCCTCACATCCACTGGAGTCGGTCATTCAAAGTGAGCAAAATTTGCAATTTAGCAGAATTATTTTCAGAAATTCGTTGAATATTGATCCCAAACGTGAGCTATTCCCCCTTTGCTCCCCTGGTGACTTGAATCCCAAACCTTATGGTTGGAGGGTAGGGACCTTCACAAGACTAGCAAAAAAAAAACCTAGAACAGTCAGGTCCCCAATGGCCACATTAACAGCCATTTTTGACACAAAAATAGCTTTTTCTAGTAATGTTCTCATTCTTACCAGTATGCATGCATATGCTTAGAAGCTATGTAGCTCAGACTCTCCGGAATGATGCCGCACCCGTGTCGGATTCTCCAAAAATACACTACTTTTGGAGTATCCGACACGCACCCATCAATAATTTTGACGAGTCTGAGCAACATAGCTTAGAAGGTTAGACAAATCATTCTCCCATAAAAAGAGTGAGGAAAGAGGACATACAGGGAAATTCATCGCAAAATATAACAAGTTCTCCAGCGATATAAATCCACCACCCCTACAGAAACAATCAAACAGCTTAAAAAATGACCCAAGATTGCAATAGGCAGAAAGGGAAATTAATCAGAAAGATGCTACTAAGCTTGAGAATAATCCTCCTTTTTCATCTTTTAAAATTTTAGGAGGAGCGAGGTGCTGATATACCGAAAGTCAGTAGATGGATCTTTTCCTTGCCAGCCCATTTCCTTCCACTGTTCAGATATCAAACCACGAAGTTCTTCCTCAGGAAAAGCAACTTTCCACAAAGCTTTTAAAGCTTCCTTTGGGTAAAAAAAAAAAAAAAAGAGAAATCTTGAGGAATAAAAATATCAGAAGCACCTGAATGAAATGTCAAATCTTAAAGATATCACCTCATAACCTAATTGCAAACAACTAAAATGTCTTGCACGGAAGGTACCTGATGTTCAGGGATTGAGCTATCATATGCAACATCTATACGGTTTTGTAGCCTTAGCAAACATTCCTCCTGACATTAACAAAGTATGGAAAAAATATTTCAGCATCCAGTATGACAAAGAGATTCCAAACTTCCTTACATGGCTAAGCTAATTCTTTAGCATGACATTTGAAAAAATGAAAACAAGAAAATTTGTAAAAGTGGGCAGATACCCCAAGAGTTATGAGCGATCTCATTAAAGTGGAAAGCCCAAAAATTTAGACAAATCACTGCCTAAGACATGGCACAATTAGAAATGAAAATCACGACATACCCAGATGCAGAACACGAGCACATTCATCCAACTCAACAACAAAAGTAAGAATAAAACTGAAAAATACAAGCTAGAACTGCAGACAACATTACTTCTATGATACTGATAAGAAAAAAGGACTTCTATGAGATCCAGTTCAAGAAATACAAAAAGTTCACCAGGAATGGAGTAAGCAGAACTGAAATGCATACTACTTCATTGTGTTTTATGACATTCTCAGCGTTCAGCAAGAAGGAAATATGAACTTCATATAACCTCCACAAACATATTACCTGGGATGGAGTTAAATCAAACGATGGACGAGCATCGCTCTCCCTCCTTTGAGCACAAACACATGAAAGGCCTCTGCCAAGCCATGCTGCTGATCCTGCCACAACCTCCACTGTAACAAAATAAAATGATTGGCAAAAGAAAATGGAAATTCTAGATTTTTCAGTGATGAAGATGCTTCAATTATAAGTGAGACTGGAACAAAGATGATACAGATGTCAGATAAAGAAGCGCCTCTTCCTAAAGACATGTTCACATCTGATAAGAAAAATTTGGTCATATTTGGTACTCCTAATACTGTCAACACTCAACAATGCGACAATTGAGCAACGAGGATAAGGCGATAAGCTCAACCACATTATCAGGAAATTATGATAAACTACAACACATGGCATGAAAATGGAAATAAACATAAAATGTGTTCTCATGAGTTATGATACCACCTAAACATCATTGGCTGTAGTAGTACAACATATATTGTGAAGTTCAGCACCTGAATGATGAATTATAGTACTAGATATCTTTCTCCTACAGGCAAGCAAACACTAACACCAGAACAGATTAAAGGAGAATTCTAAGCATAATGAACCAAAATCATGGTATAGTACAACACCACAAAAAGGGTGGACCGTCATCCAATAAAAATTAGTTAAGACACCATCCTCTGTTAAGCCTCTACTTAACTTTGTTAAACTAAGAGATGTATCCAGCACCATCCTCGAAAAATCAATTTGAATGATGTAACTGTACGAATCTTTCCTAGTTCTCTGTCCAACATGACTCCATGAGAACATCCTGGATAGTTTCAGTCAATTAAAAGAGACACTGCATGCATTTCCTATGGAAAAAGTCAATAGCAGATCAACCCAAAAGCTCAAGACATGAATAGCAGTGATGATCATTAAGAGCCATGTGATAACAGTAAATGGTTTTCTTGGAAAAGAAATGAAGCAACTATTTACAAGGATTCGATGCCCTAGAAATCTATCTCTACAGAATAATAAATCACAATGTGTGAGCACAAGCTGCTGTGATTTCTTTTTTGTCTCTCTTTTGTGCATGTAAGACACTATGTGCTCAGGAAAAACCTCTGCCGAAACATTCTCCGTGGATCTATTGAAAAAAGGAACCAAGTAGTGACATGACCCTCTGTGAAACATCTACTTCACTTGCACCCAAGGGTGTGACCTAGCGGTCAATGAAGTGGGTTGAGAACCATGAGGTGTTAGGTTCAAATCCCAAACGAGAGATGAAAACACTAGGTGATTTCTTCCCGTATGTCCTAGCCTTGGTGGACAGAGTTACCTGGTACCTGTTGTTGGTGGGAGGTATCCCGTGAAATTAGTCGAGGTGCGTGCAAGCTGGACTAGACATCACGGTTATCAAAAAAAAAAAATCTACTTCACTTTACTCAAACAACGGGAAGCAGAAGAACTGTTAACAATGAAAATCAATGTTTTCCAACTAGCAAGGTCATTTTTTTCTAAGCAGCTCCTCTAGCAACAAAACCATACACCGTAAGCTGAGGCAATCAAAATCAATTTTACTCACTTGCTTACAATATCACAATTATATAAAAACAAGCAATCCATTCTCCACAGCCATGTACTTGTTGTAAAACATACACAAACTAAATACAACCAAATTCCATTACTAACATCTGAAAGAGTTTTCCTCATAATGGCAGCTTTATCTACAGAAGACTTTAAGCTAGTGTTTGTCCATAGATTTTGGATCAGATTTTGAAAATTTTATCTTCATCTTCTTCTTCCCTTTTTTTTTTTTTTTTTTTAATTTGGAAAATTTTATCTTCAAATATCAGTTTGGCCATGAAATTTGATCTTCAAAATATTTTCAAGTTACCAGTTTTTGGGAGATATTTCACTTCCACTCACAAAACTTCAAATTTGTTCCAAGTAAAATGCATGTCCAAACAAGTTTCAAAAATCACAACTTCAAAAACTCAAAATTTCAAGTTTCAACTTCAAAATCTATGGCCAAAGGGGAGAAATATACTGGTGAATCACAAATTAACTCTATGAAACCAATATTTTCCAAACAAATGCATGAATCTGTTGATTATCCAAAAGGTAGGGTACCTTACTCAAAACTTGGGGGAAAAAACAAAAAAAAAAGGAAGCAGCGGATTAAACTCACCACACATGTCAATGCAAGTAGGCATAACTGCACCTAATTTTTCAATTCACAGATCCAAAAACCTCAATAATATTTACTCCTGACATAAACGGATACACATACAGAGAGACAGAAATACACAGATAGCAACGGCAAAACAGAGAGAAATATGCGAATGCTTATACTGTTAGGTAAAGTAACATATATATACCAGAAGTAGTATGGCAAGTATTGGCTCCTCTATCGAGTCCTTGAGATATCCTTCTCACAGCCACGAATGATCCTCCTCCTCTATCATCCATACTGAAACTCATAACTGTTCTCTCTCTACAATACCAATACTTGCAGCATTCACATTCAACGATAACTCCTCCCTCAACCAAAACGCCAACAGTTATCTCAACTGAACAGAAAATGTAACCGAAAAATTGCAATAACGAAGTCGAATTCCTTTTACAGTTCTATCGAAGAAAAATATTGCGCAATTGACCGAATCTCGAGATCTGCTATCCAAAGGATTGTATGTATATTTGTGTATATAGCTATATATCTAAAGGTGAATATTTATGTTTACATACATATATATATATATATATAGGTAATATGATACGTATCTATAGAGAGAGAGAAGAGAGTGGTATTCTCTTTTTCTCTCTCTAGATATTCTAGGCTGCAAGTTATTCGCTCCGAACAGATTTGTTAAACGGAGAAGAGGAGCGAATTGGGAGGGTGGGTGGTTTAGGTGGGTATAAGCTGTTGAGCAGTTTTTCTTATACACAGATGGTGGACGCCGATTATATTAAGAAAAACGGTTACGGGTTTCACTAATGGGGGTTTTATTTTAAGGAATTATATAATTAATAACCTGTTTGGCCTAACCTTACAGAATGAACTTATTTAAAATACTGGAAATCAATTTGTGTTTGACTAATCAATTGAAAAATCACTTTTGAGCAATAACTAATATTTGGCACAGCTTTTGAAAAATTAATTTCTTTTATTACTTTCAACAACACTTATTTTCTCCTAAAAGTTTGGTCAAATACATCAATTTCTTGAAATAAATACTTTTAACCTCTCAAAAGCTTGACCGGCTGTAATTATTGAAGTAATTACGTGTAAAGATTAACAGCTGATTTACTATTTTTTGTCAAAGCTGGATAGAAACTCGTGAATTGATTACGACTAATGTAGGACTTTGCATCTTCTGAAGATTTTTACTTGATGACAATGTCTGGGCGGCTAAAAGAATTCATTAATATTATTATTGAAAGAATTGAGATGTAATTTCTGTTATTGTAACAGTACTATTTTTTCAAGAATCAAAATAGTGAAAGTCGAACTTACACATTTTGATAATAGTGGGCTTGTGTTGAGGCCTTAATCGAACTAGTTGAAAAACCTGCCTTACATAGAATTTTAATCTCACCGATTGTGATTCTTGGCATTTTGATCACATAATTGTTTGCTCACTTTATCTTATCTCATTTTATATGGCACCAGATACTACTTTTAGTGATCGCATAGTTCTTTTCTTTTTAGTAAGATTCTCTCTTAGATTTTCTGAGCCTCTCAAATTACAAAAGTTTGTCATTCTTTTTGATATAATATTTA
Source organism: Lycium ferocissimum (assembly GCF_029784015.1). Classification (NCBI taxonomy): domain Eukaryota; kingdom Viridiplantae; phylum Streptophyta; class Magnoliopsida; order Solanales; family Solanaceae; genus Lycium; species Lycium ferocissimum. The sequence continues at coordinate 28,140,467 of NC_081348.1, read as the reverse complement.
CATTTTATTAAAAAAAAATTATCGAGTGAACCGAGACCAAAAACCACTTTTACTTAGTTTAACACTTGTATTTTGGACGCTTCATTATTTTGGGGGAAAGGCATTAGTATATTGCTGCAAATTGAAAGTAGTATTAAAAGTCCATCGGTTATAAATTTTAATTTTAGTCCATTTAATTTTACTTAATGCATTTAATCTTCAATTATTTAAAATTTGCTCTTTTGATCCTTTTCTTGTGAATATTCACAAATTTTATGAAATATTAAATATTTTATTATTTAACTACCCATGTGTTATATTATATGTATTATTACTCCATATTTGAGGGTAATATACTTTTAAAAATAATTTAAATATAACTTCTTTTTTCAACATAAAACTGCTATTATCCTTGCACTTAGTGTATGCATTAAAGCAACAAGCTAGTGCATGTCTGTCGATCTAATACTGATTTTTATCACTTAGTCAATTTAACCATGGTAACTATGGTGCATAGATGTAACAATTTTCCCAAACCAATAGGCCCAACTTGATTAGGCTATAAGCTTGCTTGAATAATCTTTCTCATAAACCCTTCTTAAATAGCTTTTTCCTCCCCTCTCTTCCCCCTCACCACCGGGGGGGGGGGGGGGATTACAACATATTAGGTCTCAAACTAATGTCAGTAGAAGTTGCAATATATTTTGTGTAGACACACTTAATTAATACCTTTATTTTTATAATAAATTATTGTTAGTATATTTAATTATCATTTGCCTTCGTTTTGAGAATTAATAAGCTTTGTTATTAACGCATGAGGACAATAATTTGAAAGGTACCTGTTAGAGAATCTAGCAGCGGACCAGTGCTGAAGACTACTGAATACATAAGTGCATGAGCATGAGACATGAGGGATTGGATAAAAAAAATTGAATCACGTGGGATGTTGGTAGATCCTAAACTTGATGGGAAATACTTCATTTAAAGTACTTTTGACCCTACAGTTTCTCTATATAATTTGTACTTGTGGGTTACACATATTTTCTGATGAATGATCAAAACTTCCAAATCAAATTAATGCTATATATGGCCTACATGTATGGGTTCTTCAAAGTTTGTTAGCGAGATTAGATTGCTTTGCTTGGGAGGCAACTATACTGTGCATTATTAGAGTTATAAGATACATACACTTATTGGGTATAAGAACTTTATCCTATAAGTGGAATCTAATTTTATATATAACATGTATTGTTGTAGGTAAACTTAATCCAATGGTGTCCAAAATTTATAGCCTGTTTGGCCAAGCTTTTAAAATTTGTTTATTTTAAAAAGTATTTTTTTTTAAAAATCTTTTTAAAAAAGACTTTTTAAATAAAAAAACGAGTTTGTGTTTGGCTAATTAATTAAAAAAGTACTTTTGGGCATTCATTAGTGTTTGTAGAAACTTTTTAAAAAGTCTTTTATTATTTGTATTTTTCTCAAAAATATTTTTCAAAAAGTGTTTTTGAAATGAGCTTTTTTTAAACACGAAAAAGCAATTTACTACTCCCCAAAAGCACTTATTTTCTTCCAAAAGCTTGGCCAAACACCTTACTTTTTTTCAAATAAGCATTTATTGAAAAAATAAGTACTTTTGGGGGAAAAATAAGCTTGGCCAAACGGGCTATTATTCACGATCAGTGTATAAAACTTAAATTCGCACCAAGGATCAAATGAAAAACAACAAAAGGAAGAAAATAGATTGAATCAATTGTCCAAATATATGACATAACATACTGGAAATAGATCGCTTTTGGTTTGGAGCTCTCATGATTTTTCATGTGCCGGGCATATGTTGTGGTCCAGTTTGCATCTTTGTTGTCTCCTTCCCTTTTCCTTTCTATTCCTTTCACACCATTCCTCATCACTTTGGCATTCTTCTTTTTTTTTTTCTTTTTCTTTTTTTTGAAGTGACTAACACCGAATTTTCCAAACAACAACAATGCAGTGATACAATGAAAAATAAATTTATAATTCAAGGATTTATCTTCCAAAAGATAAGAGAAGTGAGAAAATTTAGGAGTACTTTGAGAAATATAATGGCTTTTAATTGCTCAAGTAGTAAGAATTGAAACACATGTGTGTTTTGTAGGAAGTAAAGTATTTTTCACGAAAAATATTATTTGGGAAAATATGTGATTTACATTTTTCTCTTTTTGGTATTTGGTATTTGGCAAGTTAGTAGAAGACACTCCCAAGAGCATTACTGCTCCATTAGTTCACTTTTACTTATCCACTATATTAAAAATAAATTTGCACTTTTAATTGTCCCCTTTAGCATATTAAGAGAAAAACAAAAACAAAAAATTCATATTTTACCCTTAACATTAACTACTCATTCTCCAAATTATTTCCCAAGTCCTTTGAAACCCAATTATTTCCCAAGTCCTTAATTTGAAACTAACACCAATTAACATGAATACTATGGCTAAATATGCACTTCTGTTATTATTTTTTAAATGGAATGTAATTAAAGTCAATTATGTACAAGCAAAAGTGAACAAAGGGAGTTAATTTAGAACAGCACTAGAGGTGTGGGAGTGAGTGGTGGGATTGGGTGGTGAGGGTTGAGGGTGTGAGACTCAAGAGGGCGTAGAGGTGAGGGTGGGGGTGGGGGTGGGTGTTAGGGGTGAGGACAATTAATATGTAATTTGACTTAAGGAATTTATTTTTTCAAATTTATTCAAGAAAGTCATTTTTCTGAGTTTTAATGAACTTGTTTTTCTAGAAAAATATTTTCAAAAAGATTTTGACCAACGAAATATCAAAAAATTGAAAAATATTTTCGTCCATTATACGAGGAACTATATATATACACTCTTCTAACTGATGCAACTTCTAATTCGATACAGTATCCTATAAGAGCCTTGATTAAACCATCAGTTCGAGATATAAGGCCTGCTAAGGGTGATCAATAGAAATCCAGTTTGCCAAAAAAAAAAAAAAAAAAAAGAAGGTATATTGTGCATAGCTTAATATATTTTAGTGAATATCATTATAGCATTAATACTAGAAAATCTTTTACTATAGTGACAAAGGAAGTTCCAAAATATTTTACGTAGTATGTTTGACTTCTAATTATTTACATAATTTCTTAATGGACCTTTATCAAAAATACTCTAGTTCTCTTCAATTTTCCACCTGGACTTATTAACCTAATCCTTTCATGTGTTTCTACCTCCTCCATATCAGTTCTAGTTAATGGTGGGAAGACAAATTCCTTTAAACCCTCAAGAGGTATAAGAAAGGTGACCCCTTATCCCCTTACTTATTTATTATGTGTATGGAGAGGCTATCTAGAAGCAATATTCATGAAGTAGTGTTTATAATATATATTATATTCAAAACACGATTAATATAACATTGTAGTTTGTCTTCTATCTAAAACTTTATTATATTAATGTTTGCTACGAATACAAAATCGGCAAATTTATTAATATTTTTTAAAAGAAAGACCAAAAAGAAACTATTTTCATCCCTTTGTTAAAACTTATTTAAGCATTAGTTGATCTTTCAATTTTAATTCATTAATTTAAAGGTGTAAAATACTTATTATTTTTTATCAAATTTTGATTTGGATAATTCTAATTCAAATTATTAAATTAATTTTACACGTTTAAAACGAAACAAAGTAGAAATTGATTTTCTATTTAATCCCGGTAAATATTCTCGGTTTAGCTCATTACTTGTCACGTTGTCTTTTGCATGATTTTTTAAGAAAACGTCGATTAGAACTATAATTTGACTAATTTACCTTATTGATTATTTGATATCCATTTGATATATTTTTTTTACGACATTAATCTCTTTTCACATTTATTAGAGTAAGAATAAAAATAAAAAAGTAATTAAATTCTATCTTATTTTAAAATATAAATATTTTTATTTTAATAAACATAACAAATAAATGACATGGCGGAATAGCAAATACGACGATTAATATAAAGAGTATGGTTTGCTTTCATTTTATACTAATGGATTGATACGCACGTGACAATACCTTTATTGACTTAATGAGATACTTTGAAATACAAATATTGTTTGATTTTTTAATATGGAGTACTTTTTTTTTTGGACATTATTGATTCGGCATATATATATATATACACACCATGTTCAAAACACGATTAATATAATCTTTGTAGCTTTGTCTCCAATATCTAAAACTTTATTATATTAGTGTTTACTACAAATACAAAGTCTGCAAATTTTTTTTTGACATTATTTTTTTTAATATACGGGTTCGCTTTTTATTTTTATTTTTTTATATTGGTCGATTTTGTTAATATGGGGTCCATTTTTTTTTTACCGTGAGTTTGGAGATGGTGGGTTCCACTTTTTTTCTTCTTTTTATTTTTATTTTTATATTGCTTGATGTTGTTTAGTATGGAGTGCACTTTTTTTTTTTGGACATTATTAGTTTGCACTATTTTTATGCATATAATATATATACATATACTATGTTCAAAACACGATTAATATAGCAACTAAAACTTTATTATATTAGTGTTTAAATACAAAGTTTGCAATACAAAGTTTACACTTTTTTTTTTATATTCTTGTTAATATGGGGTCCACTTTTTTTCCGTGGGGAGATGGTGGGTTCCCACTTTTTTTTTTTCTTTTTTTTTTTTTAATATTGGTTGGTGTTTTTTTTTTTTAATATTGGTTGGTGTTAATATGGGGACCACACTTTTTTTTTTTAATGCTATTTTTTATATTGCTTGATGTTGTTTAGTATGCACTTTTTTTTTTTTTTTTTGGACATTAATATATTGCATATTTTTATGCATATAATATATATACATATTTTATACTTAATATAACGTTAATTAAGGTTTTGAAAAGTAATAAAGACATTTGAGGTTGTGGGGTTTCACTAGGTTGTTATTGTTGTTGTTGTTGTATTGTTGTTGTAATTTGTCTTCGAAAAACTTTATTATATTGTGTTTGTTACGAATATAAAGTTTACACTTTTTTTTTTGACATTGTTTGTTTTTTTAATATGGGATTCACTTTTTTTTTATATTGCTTGATTTTGTTAATATGGGGTCCACTTTTTTTTACTTCTTTTTTTTTTTTTAATATTGATTGGTGTTTTTTTTTTTTAATATTGGTTGGTGTTTTTTTTTTTTTAAATATTGTCTTGGTGTTAATATGGGAACCACAATGCTTCACATGCTTCTATATAGTAGTAATATTCATGAAGTAGATTTGCTTACCTGACACCCTATCTCTACATATAGAACTAGCCCAAAACTATCACATTTGTTCTTTCTTTAACATCTTACATTAATTGGAGAATATTAAAAATCGATATATTATGAATACCCTAAACAAGTTTAGCTGATGGTTAAATTTGCCAAACCTAAGGCTGTCTTTTCTAAAAACTGTAGCATTGAGGATAAAGAGAACTACTCAAATTACCTTTCCATAAAAGCTAGTAACCATTTTGGGGAATACTTGGGTTTGCTAATACTACATAAGAGACCTTGCAATGCTGACTTCCAATATATCCTGGATAACCTTAAAGTTAGGCTAACTGGGTGGAAAACTAAGTTTCTAAACATGGCTGGTAGAACTATTCTAACCAAGGCTTTGCAAGTTGTTACACCTGGGTTATTCGCGTAGACTAACGTGTGCCCTACAAGTAATAAAGGATAATTAATAATCCTAATTAAGGTTCCAAAGACATTTGAGGCAAAAGAAGAAAACTCGTCGGAGAAAGTTAAGGTAGAGTCTTGTTTGGGAGAATTTCACATCATTTGAGTTAAGCCTTGCTTAGCATCACTTTGAGGGAGAGATATATAGCCCCTTGTATGGTTAATGAACTGTTATATAAGTGTCAAGAAGGTTTCATAAGGATTGGAGGTCTAACGAATCAAAGAGAGCAAGATTACGCGAAATCGGGCAAAATGGGGCGGTGTGTGCCCGCACACTGTGTGTCAACTCCTTAAATTGGGAGAGCTCACTGTCCAGCACCTCACCTAAGTGGTGGGGAGAGTGTGCGACCGCACACTCAGTGTGCAAGGTCGCATACTCTCTGCCAACTTGGTCGAGGGGCGAAAATGCCACCTTTTTAAATCCCAAACGACCCTAAGTTCATTTCTAACTTCTCCCACTTATTCCTCCACCTCTCTAGACACTTCCAAGGAGTTCTTGAAAGTTCCATACCACCCCACACCTTTCCATAACCATCTAAAGAGAGAATCATCATTTATATCCCAAGGTAATCCAAGAAAAGTGATTGTTCTTGATTCCTTTCAAAGTTGGAATGAACTTGATCTTTAAGGAAGTTGAGCTAGTCGAGGTTTCTTGAACATAAGGTATTTTTTTCATCTTATTTATATGGTTGGATGGATGTAAAGGTTTAGTGATCCCTTAGAAAGGAAAATAATTAAAGTGGAAAAGCCATGGATGTTATAGTGAGGAAGATGACTATGGTGTAAACTTGAAAAGGGGATTTTGGTTGGAATTAATGTTAAATTGAATATAATTACTTGAATATGATATTATAGATGTTGATAGTTTGAGAAATTCCGTTAGCCTTTAGTTGCTCTAAATTGAACTTAAGCATGTTTTCAATGACCTAACTTTAGTACGAATTCTCTTGAATGTAGAGTCGCGAGCTTGAGAGAAGAACATTTAGTCGTTAAGGAGACATAAAGGTATGTTAAAGCTAGTCCCTTTCTTTCAAAGGCATGATTCCTATTTCATGATTCGATCCATACTTTCCATAACTTCCTTATGCCCCAAAAGTTAGAAGTTCATGATTCTTAAAAGCTTCGTACGAGACCAAGACGAGATGTTTTCTATGATGAACATGATGATGATGATTCTAATGCTAGAAATTCCAAAGCTTATGATTGTGATGCTAGTATGAGGTCATTGAGCCGTTTCATGATTTCCTTGATTTTGTTATTGTTGTTGATCTCACCTTATAATAATTGTTCCTTCGGGGTGAGATGTAGCGATGATGATTACTCCATAATATAAATCGGAGGTCACCGACCTTATGTCACTCCGATAGAGTTGTAGATTTGATTGGGCTCTCATGCATGCTATATGTATATGTATGATTACACCGCGCCTAGTTGGCCGGGATGACACCACTTCGGTGGGCGGCTTATGGATAATGATAACACCGTGCCTATTTGGCCGGGCATGACACCACTAGTGAGCGGCATATGATGATTACCCCGGACACAGGCTAATGATGATTATGTTTATATGTTTATGATGTTTTATAAGTAAATGTTAGCATGCATGGTTCTCGCCTTAAGAGGAAATTTGAGATACAGGTCATCTCTTCATCTTCTGTTTCCTTGTTCTTTATCATGTTGTTGTTCATGCTTTACATACTCAGAACATTGTTCGAACTGACGTTCTTTCTTTTGTGGACTCTGCGTTCATAACTCGCAGGTAGACAGGGAGACGACCCAGATTCCTATAAGCTTATTCAGTAGACTTACAGGGGCTCTCCACTACTCCGGAGGTGGAGCTTATTAGTATATTCTTTTGTGTATATATTGGGGCATGGCGGGCTCCTGTCCCGTCCTTATGATTTCAGTACTCCAGTTAGAGGCTCGTAGATACATATGTGTGGGTAGTAGATGTCTCATGATCTTCTTAGTATATATCCTATATATCATTTCGTAGCCTTGTGGGATTGTACATATATGTGTATTTTGAGGAGTAATTGAAGATCATTTCATAGTAAGCTTTTTTTTAGAATTGTGTTGAACCAAGTTGAATATGATGATGAGTATGATAAGTGGTGCCCGGTAGGTTAGCTCCGAATACCCATCATGGCCCTCTAGCTGGGTCGTGACATAAGTAGTATCTGAAACCATGTTATGCAATACATCAAACTTCCCACCAAGATAACTTAGCAAATTAATAGAGCCCAGAGGAACTTTAGTTGGGGAACCACTGTAACGACCCGCTAGGTCGTTGTGGGGGGTGACTTAGAAAAATAGACCTCCGTTGGAAATTCTGAGGTCACGGTTGAGTCCACAACGCGTTTTTGTGTATGTGTGTGCATGTTTTGTTTGCGTTTGTAGGGACTCGGATTGGTGTTGGGATTTTTGGGTGACAACTGGTGGAAAAACCCTAGCTACTGGTCAAAATAGACCGTTGTAGCGGGTTCGTTGTAGCGGGTCTAGGCTCGTCGCAGCGGGGAGCCGGGGATTAAATGAGGTTCGCCATAGCGGGAGGTTTCTCGCTATCACGAGACATTGACCGTGGTCGACGGGAGGCAAAATTCGTGTTTTATATTCTTTATTCCGAACCTATTCCCATACAACTGCAAAATAATTTCCAAGAACTCCTGTGGCGAAATTCTAAGGTTAAGGCTAAAGTAATCTTGAAAGGTAAGTCTCAACCCTTTACCTTGTTCATTCCATCATATTGTTAAGTTTCATGATTAGTTAAAGGTTCTTTAATGGTGAATGAAAGGTTGGAACCTTAGAAACTGCAAACCCTTGAATAATTGATGGGTTATTGATTTTGTTATTGTTTGATCATCTAGGAGTATAGATTATCACTTCCTAGGATGAGAATTTGATTATTAAATGATGTATTCAGACTTAGGGTTTTATAAAGATGGTAACTTTAGCATAATAACTGCTTGTAAAAGGGTTGAATTGATTAGAAAACCCATGAATAGATAGAATATGATTATTGGGATTAATATTAGTATGAATTCACTTAGTGGTAGTTCACCCATTTGAAAAATGGTAGAAGTAGTTGGTTTCTCTTCCCCAACTATTGTTTGTTGAGTAGATGACCCATTACTCACTTAGCATTATGATTGCTAGTCTTTGAATGTTCTGAAACGTTACGAAAGGGGAAAGTTATTGCGGAGTGATTACATTGTGCCAGTTCGGCTTTGAGGTATGTTACGATCTACTTGAGTTAAACTTTGATTAGTTGATCGTATATTTTATGAAATTGATAGAAGAAGCATGATTAGGGCTTCGGACATACAGTGTGGTTAGAAATTCCTTTATTTGATATTGGTCGATTGATTATGTGATTAACTTTTATGATATGATAAAGAAGGAGTTAATGAATACTCTTCTTGTTGACTTGGAGTAATCCCTTATTCATGCTATTGATGAATTGATTCTTGAGTCTTGATATGACTTGTGACATGGTGACTTGTGCTCCTTGATATTGATTTATTGATTGTTCACATTCCTTATTGATTGTGAAACGGAAATACATTATGATGAGAAAAATAATATAGATATGAAAAAGCACATTCGATAGGGGGTGAGGATGTGGCATAGTTATAGGCTCGTGATTCGAAGTCAGTTCTGAAGCGAGTGGTATATGGACACCATGGGTCCCCTGCAGGTCATGACTATCTGGGCAAACAATACCATTTAGCATGTGTGTACGGATATGTGACAGAGTTGAGATATTTCGGGAGTTATGGCTGTGTGTGGTAATGACACGGGTTGAGTTACTTATATTGATTACTGTTTGTGTGGGTTCATCGTATTCCGGTGTTGGATGATTCTTATGGATAGTTTCATATGGTTACGTGTTGTTGTGCCTATCTATCTATTCTGTTGATTTTATGCATGATACTAATCTTAATCGGCCTATGATATCTACGGGTACATAGTGTTTGTACTGATACTACCTTATTGCATTCTTTTGAGTGCAGATTGTGATCCAGAGACGTCTACCAGACCTCATATTTAGCGTGAGGCCAGTTTCCGATAGATTTGAGGGTGAGCTCCTATCCATGCCAGGCCGCCTGAAGATCTTTCTCATTTTGGATGTCTATTTCATTTCAGACATTTATGTTTATTTCAGACAGTTGTTCATTCTTTAGACAGTTATTGTTTTAGAGTCCTTATAAGATGACTTTCGGATTTTGGGGTTGTAATAGTTAGACTTCCACATTTGTTATTTATTTATGGCATGACTAGACGTTTTGGATAATGGTTACTTTTGTTATATTCTGGATATGCCTAAAAGTGGCTAAGTCATTGGTAATCGTTGGGATGGTTGGTTAAGTAGATGGTTCGCCACTAGAGGAATTGGTGTGGGTGTCACTCACGGCTACTTGGGTAGTGACAACCACTGCTGAAAAGAAAAAAATGCACCTTCTAGGTTTGCAAACCATTACTAGACCCAAAAAGGAAGGAGGCCTAAGTATCCAAAAGGCTGAAGTCAAAAACGAAACTAACCTCACTAGCCTAGTCTGGAGGCTCTTAAAAAGCCTGATTCTCTTTGGGCTTCTACCCTCATAGCCAAAAACTGTAGACCCAGCGCTATCAGACCCCACTAAGACTTGGAAAAACATCTTAGAGGGTTATAAACACTGCAGGAAAGCCACCCAATGGGTTGTTAACAAAGGAACCAAGTTTAACCTATGGTATGACAATTGGATCCCTCACAGTCCTAGCATAAGAGAACTGATAGAGGGACCTCTTAAAAGAAACGAGGATCTTCAAAGAATTTGTGATATAAATCATAATAGGATGTGTCAATTTAATGATCTCTTCTTTGAATTACCTAACTCTGTCAAGAACACTATTGCTAATACCTACAGTCACCCCTACAATATCGAAGAGGACTATAACTATTGGAAACTTTCTAGCAATGGCAAGTTTAGTTCGAGCTCAATCTACTCAATGCTAGATACTAGAACAACTGAAAGTGCCTCAGGCTTTTTTATGAACTTCAACTGGATCTGGAAGCTCAAGGCACCAAATAAGATTAAGTTCTTCTTTTGGTTACTAAATCATAATAGATTGCCAACAACCTCCCGTCTTCATTCCATATGCATCAATATCAACCCTGCTTGTGCAACTTGTGGTCACCCCCAGGAAGACATCAGCCACATCTTCTTCGAATGCTACACAAGCAAATAGTTCTGGACCAATGTTACCCAAAAGTGTACTTCTACCATCAATAGCTCTTATTTCAGCAGCACTGCAAACTGGATCAACACTTGGAATAGACTGAGAAAGGAAAACTTTAACCACCTAATCAATTGGACTAGTCTAATGCCCTTTTATTTTTGGGGAATATGGTTAAATGGAAACCACAAGCAGGATTATCCATCCTTCTCCCATCTCTACAGTCAGGCCGTTGAATACTCTATGATATGCAAAAACACCACTCCTTTTAGCACAAGAATCACTATATCTATCAAAGGGGAGCCTCCCAACAACAATTCCTATAAGTTTAATACTAATGAGGCTTGCCAGCGGAACCTTGGTCGAGGGGGAATAGGGGGAGTATTTAGAGACAGTAGTGGAAATTGGGTCCTAAGCTATATGAAAGGACTGCCTCATACAATTAATAATCTTACTGAACTAACAGCTATCATGCAGGGACTCAAAATTGCAATGGAACACAATCTAGTGCCTTTAGTGATCAACACTGACTCAACTGAGGTAATTAAAATGATTACAGAGGGACACTTGCCTTATAACTCTATTATTTCTGTATGCAGATGCTTAATGAGAGGGCTGGGACATCCGAAGCTAAGCCATAACTATAGAGAGGTGGCAAACTTTTGGCAAAAAAGGGGGGGGGAAGCAGAAAATTTTAGCGGGCTAAGCCATAACTATGAGAAAAACAAAGAAATGTTTCCTTTTGTAACAGCTTCGATTGGCTCGAAAACACTAATGTAGTTATTATGTAGATATATGTTAATATATCAGTAGTATCTTTTTAGGTAAACTTACACGAATAGCTTTTTGATGAAATGAAAATTTATTCAATGAACATATGTATTTTACGGGTGTATTTGTTTGTTTTCAAATATATTTAAGTGATTTTTTTTTGTTATAATGTATTTTTGTGTCTTTTTTTATATGCATTTCTATTTTTTTTTGGATGTATTTAGGATGTATTTCTTTGATGTATTTCAAATATATTGTGTACATTCAACCATATATGAAGCCAAATACATTCAAATTTTCAATTTGAATGGATTTCAACAAATACATTCAATACAAGATAAAAAAAAATTCAAAACATTAAAAACAATGTGTTTGGCTATTAATAAAATACACACACAAATACATTCAAAAACAGATTTTGTGAGATGTAATTTTTTTGATGTATTTGACATCCACACAAAAATATAAAAAATACACACGGCTCCAATGCCATAAACATTCCTAAAACTTATGTATCCGTTTTTGTCTATTTAGTAGATATATGTTAATATATCAGTAGTATCTTTTAACTTGTTCAACAAAAAAAACAAATCAAATCACCACAGTGTTGGGAAAAAAAGATTTATTTATTTGGGTATGTATTTTTAATATAGCTACTACTAAACTATATAAAAGCTGCTCTTTTTAACCAAAAAATGAGTAAAAATTCAAATCAAATCACCACAGTGTCATTTTCCATTTGGTCTACTACATATATAGCTGCTCTTGGTTGGACTTTTGTGAATGGAGACGGCCACTGGGCTACTATATTTATATAGTATCATTGAGAGATTTGGTGATACAAAGCCATGGATTGAAGACAATTTAAGCTTCAACTTTCAACATCATTGTGTTGGATAAATGTCAGTAATCACTTAACATTAGGGCCACTTTTTTGGTAGGAATATGACATCATCATCATACTGTTAAAAATCTCTTATTTTATTGTAGGATACATGTAGGCTCCAACTGATAAAAAGCTAATGTGCAAATGCTGATAAAACGCAAACATGCTATTGAGACTGCAAATAAATTATAAATGCACATCTTAGAAGTTATTCCTTCCGGTTCATTTTCTTGCCTAAAAGTAAGTGCTTTTAAGCATTTTTTATCTTTGTCAAACACTCCAAAAATTAGAAAAGAGCTTAAAAGTCAATAATCACTTAAAATAAGTCAGTTCAAACACCCTCTAACTTGTCGTCCTATTAAAAATGATTGATCCAAAATAGTTGTCATTTTAGAAAATCACAATATAATTAAGTACTTTTTTTCTCATTTTAGCCTTACTCAATAAATGTGGAAAGAGATTAATGCGGTGAAAAAGAGAGTAATATTAAATTGAGATCAAAACATTAATAGGATAATTTAACCAAATTACATTTTTAGCTAATGTTTTCTTAAGGTGTGCAAAACAAAACATAACAAGTAAAATGGAGACATTTGAGAAAGTATTGCAATTGACAATTTCCTTATATTATAATAAGTTTACGCTGTCAGGTTACTTATATCTATTATAGCAGGTAATATATCTTATTTTTAAGATTTTAAATCCCACATTTTATGGAGATTTACATATAAATATTCTTTAATTTGGATGACACATGTGATGTAAAAAATGTTTTACACTTATGAAACTTAAATTCTACTATAACTAAGCCTATTAAATATCTTTCCATCCAACAAATCTATAATTTTTTGGTCACGATCAGCTAGGACTAAAGCATTTAAAAGTTATACAAAAATCTTAAATTACTGATAGTATATAGACTAGAACAATACTAGCTACTCCATCCTTTAAGTAACTAGCAGGCCAACTAAAAATGTAAATAAACAATTACATAAAGATCAACTGGCAGATGATGAGTAGTAATATTCGGCCCTCAAAAGCAAACAATGAAAGGGACTATATATGTACATGCTACCAACTCTTTGTTTAGGAGTAATTCATACTAAAAAATAAGGGCTAGTGGCCGAAGTTATACTCCCTGATCCGTTCATGTGATCTAGTTTGAATTCCCACGCAATTTTTAAAAATATAATTTTTTAAAATTTATAATTTTAGATATATTATAATATTTATATAGCTATGAAACAACTTAAAATTTGTGACCTTAAATATTCTATAACATTTATGTGGTTATAAGAGTTTTTCATTACGGATCCAATAAGAAGTGTAAACTTAATTGTTTTCAAATTTAAAATTATATTGTTCATTTTTAATGAACGAAAAAAGAAAATGAGTCACATAAACTGAAATTGGAGGAGTAATAAAACTCCATAAATATAACATTTTGTTTATACGAAAAGGATTCTTGAAATGATTATAAGAAGAATTCGTTTTTTTTTTTTTTTTTTTTTTTGGGTTTAAAATCATATCACAACTTCTACGACGTTAATTACTTGAAGTTGGGCTATGAATGAACAAAAAAGATGAGGACTATATTGTTTATGCTTCTTTTTAATGGTCTAAATTTTACATAATCTACAGTTTGTGGTGTGGCTGTTATATCGACCTCCACCTAAACTTAAAATCAACTTGCTTTGTTAGATCAACAGCCTCTACTAGAATTTCTTTTTCTTTAGTTAGATGAAAACTGATCAAAAGGCTAGTCATCCATATAAAACAATTGTTTCTCTAGTTGTTATCTGGATTTTATTTTGTAAAATTGAATCGAGGCATATCCAAACAACTAGGAATATATATTATTTATCCCATGATTAGAATATACGAACAAATAAAATAAAAGAAAAAATGTTCTGGCATATTAAATGAAGGAATCCTTGGATCCAGGCGGATGTACCTGTTGATTTTATATGTTTATGTACATTTATTAACTTTTGATGTTATTTATATGAATGGCATCTATATGTTATTATATGAATGGCACAAAGTTTTCATTGTCCTTGGTACTCAACTTATAGCTAGGCATAAGTCTTGAGATCCAAAACTAGATTGGGTCAATATTAGACGTGCCTGCCATGTAGTATTTCAGTACTTCTTACTAATAACAAAAAATATTTTATTGTACTTTTGCAAATTCTTTTTCTTGGGAAAAGAATAGCACCTGATGAGTCATCTCGTTTGGTAGGTAATGAGATCCGTGAAGCTTCAATGTGGATATTAAGGGTGCGCATCATTCGAATTAAATTAATTCTTTTTGTTATTTGATCTGATTTTTCATACTACTAATCACAAATTCAATCTGTAAAATGTAGTGGTTGTTTAACCCTAAAACGGTAAAGTTGAATTTATACACGTGATTTATGCACACACGAATTTAGATGATCAAATTGAATAAGTAAGGAATAGATTATATCAATAAGAGTTACAAACTAAATGTAGAACCCTATTTATATGTAATGCTCTGTGTAACAATCAGAATTTGGAATGCTATGAACAACAATGTAGAACCCTATTTATAGCTATGTTTCTGGGAACATAATCCACGAATCACGCCATCATAATATCTATTAATGGCCATTATAACCCATTATAATGGCTGAGTAACGCCTGGAGAGGATCTTGGGATCTTCTGTAATGCGGGTTGAACCTCAACTTTATCCTATCCGGACGAACCTTCCTTCGGAGCAGCGACTCTGAGATACTTGCTGCCTGTATATGAAAACTGGATTGGGAGCCTTCTCTGTTGACTCACGTGTGACCTGTCCTAATTGTCAAGTGTCATCATTTAACTGGTCCACATGCTAATTCCGAATTTCACCCGATACTGTGTTCACGAAGGAATATTTTCTATATGATTTTTTTATTGAGAGGAACAAGAGAAAATAAGCCTTAAGGAAACACCCGACGCCTTTTTCATTCAATCTCAAATTCTTGAAAATTCAAATAAACTCCCCAGCTATTTTTTAAAATTTCCTTCGCTCACTCTTCTCAATTGGTGACCTCACAACTAAGGGAAAAAAGGAAGATAAGAAATATGATGACTCAAGCTTCTTGGTTGGCGTGGTCCTTTGCTTTTTGGGAGGTCAAAGGAGATTATTTGAACCTTAGTTTGCTCTTTTTAATGATGAAGTTGAGGATCCAACACAAAGCACTAGCTTTGTGTATGGGAAAAATACAATTAGATAAAATGGTTAAAAACTACTGGCTAAGGCAAGAACACGTGGTAATAGGTAAGTCCAAACCACAAAAAGATTAGCGAAACACCCAATTCAATGTATGAATTAGGATTCAAGAAATCTCTACTCTTCCACATACACGCATTATTCGAAAAATTCTCTGTCCTTTTAAAATAAATAAAATACTCATTTCATCGTTTTAGAAAATTCAATTGCTTCAAAATATTCAATATTTTAGAAAGCATGTATTAACACTTCTTTTAAAATTTATCTTCGATGCTCAAATTAGTTGCGTGTTAATTAAATGAGATATTTAAAAAAAAGATAAATTGTATTTCCGAAAAATATTATTATGATAAGACTACTGTAGATAATAAAGTTCGCGTTGAGAAAATAATAATCAAGATAGGAAATATCGCAACAATCGTTATATTTGATTTCAAATATGAGTGTTACAATCTCTAGGAATCCTTTGATGTTTTAAAAAGCGTTTTTAGTACGAAACCCGGGCTAGCCAGAGGTAAACACATCGAATGCAATAATAAATTCGCCAAAATTGCTTTTGAAATTCAAGATCTTGAACTTGTGGCGATGTTTTATTTGAAGGCATTTTGGGGCGAGATCTATTATTCTTGAAACGACATTGTCTTGGCGTCGTCATTTGACATGTGGCTTAGCTTGGGCTCAAGGGCGGGAAATTGGACCATTAATTAAATCCATATTTATCACCCAAATAATTAACGATTATATTAATAAATATTTATTTGGCCTAATGTATGGGCGTACGGGCGGGCGTAAGTATCTTAAGTTTTAACTTCGGGGCGTTCGCCCAGATTCCAGGCATAAAATAAAAAAATAATTTAAAGAGCAGGGGTGGGAGAGTGTATCATACTTTATAAAAACCAAAGTTTGAGCCAAAATTTTCAAGGCACACTTTTAGTTAAGGCATATTTTTTTTAAAAAAGTTCTTAAATATCCGAAAAATTTTCTTACGTAATCAAATTATGCGTGAAAAAGTTCGAATCTTTAGTTTTCCTTGAGAGTTATCTTGGAGAAAGCTTTGCCTTGAACATTTTTTTTTTTTAATATTAAAAGCACTTTTTAGTTAAGGCATACTTTTAGTTATCCTTAATTAAAAATAAAAGCATTTTAAGCCTTATTTTTGGGTAGCGTAAACTAAATTATACCTTGAGGAAAAGTTATACGACACGACATGGCTTGATCTAACTTTTCAAGGCGCTTTTAGTTAAGGCATACTTTTGTGTCTTGGCGTCATTTAACAAACATAATTCGCCGTTAAAGTTTTGCCCCATAGCAAAACTTAAATTATGCCTACAATAAAATGATATTTTCTTAAGGAAGTTATCTTGGGAGGAACAATGCGACATTTTTTTTTTTAAACTTTTCATTTTAGTTAAGGCATACTTTTGGTTATTAAATGAGATTACGAAACTGAAATTGGATCATTAATTAAATCCATATTTATCGGACTTAAATAATTAACCCAAAATATTTATTTGGCCTAATATATCTTGAATTTAATATAATCCAAATTTCTTGTGAATTTAAATTTAATAAAATTTGTCTTCCACAACTACTACGTATTAAATATATTTCTTAAAGTTGCACAAGAATTTGAAAAAAAAAAAAAAAAAATGTGGACCGGAAGTAGTAAACATCTCAAACTCGATTAATTGTGTCTGCATGTATGAACATACGTATGATACCAGAAAAAACAAATTATTTACTTGTATTCTCTTTTTTCGTCTACTTTATTTTTGTAACTTTCAACAAAAAGTTCTGCCATTTGTGTACATCATGGGCCTTTTTTTTTTTTTTTTTCGGGGTCCCCAAAGAATGTGTTAGCATGCATCAAAAGAAAAGGCATTCTGCTTTTTAGGTAACACACACTCATGAAAAAGAAATGGGCATAGCATCTATGTCAAGGGGCCAAACACCTTAATTTGACCTTTAACAGATTGAAATATGAAGCTTCATTGCAAAGTTAGGATTTATGGACCGAACCATCTTTCTGTGTCATGATAAGATCATTGCTATGAAATTTATGCCTTTCCCCATTAAAAATGAAAAGGAAAAGATAGATAAAGATAGTACTGCAGTGGCGGAGCCATCTTTGTCCAAGGTGTGTTAATTGACAACTCTTGGCCAAAAAACTACATTATGAAATTAGGTAAAAATGTTCTTTTTCCCTTTTTTTTTTGTGTGTGTTTGTATATTATGTGTTGAATCCTATTAGTTTCTTCTTTTGTTAAATTTTCTTATATTTTGATTTTTTTAATCGAAAGTTCTGGCTCCGCCACATATAGTAGTAAGAGGGACAATCAATTACCAAGCTGTAACCAATCAGTGCCTTTGTATGGGCTTGGCGTTGGTCAATTTTGAGTCTCATGAAATTAGGTACATGGAATGTGTCCTGGCTTCTTCTTCACAAATTAGCTCTAAATCAACTCAATGTATGGTTCAAGAAAGTGAAGAGAAAACTCAAGTGGATGAACAATTGTCTAATTAACTACTCCCCATGAAGGTTTTACTTTTTCCTCTGTGTTTTGTATTACCAGAAAGGAGTTATTTATCTTAAATAAGAACACATTTTAATCTAATTTCTGGAAAATAACTTCCCTAGAGTATATAAGAACCAAGATTTGAAGCTTATGGGTTCGAGATTCTAATCCTTTTTATGTTACTAGGTTCTATATTAATAATTGGGACATACCCAATAAATTTGTTAAGACAAATTATAAGGTTTGGACCAAAGTTACTGATTTGGCTGAATCGATAACATATACAGTAGCTCCGCCATTGGATGAAAGTAATTTTTTGAAAAAATTAGTTAATTTGTCGCGTTAAAAAATTACTTATTTTTTCATAAAAAATGTTTTCCGTCGTCCCAAATATACCTTGAAGCGCAATTGGCTGATTGACTTTCCAGAATTTGAGATAGGGGGAAGATTCTATTTGGGATATTTGATACACACTTCCCACTCATATTTTTCTCCTGTTCATCCGGTTTTCTAATTAACCAACAATGGAAATGTTCTTTATCCTTTTCTTTGCCAAACTTGTCAACTTGTCGCATCTAAAATATAAGAAAATGTAACACAATATGACATTAGCCTGTCTACCTTTACAAGATAGCTAGGGATAAAGTCTGTGTACACTCTACCCTCCGTAGACTCATCTAATGGGATTATACTGGGTTTGTTGTTGTTGTTAACACAATATGGCATTAGCCTCTCATACTTCGTAACTATGTTCTCTTAGTAGAACTATTATGTATTTTACTAAGTAAAGAAACCGAAGAAATTGCACGAATTTCCCTTCAGATAGGCTGGTGTTTAATTTCTTCCCTTTAGTGATTGAATTATATCTAGTGGGCCATAAGTTCTTTAGTCATGCAGGGCATATGTAACTAGTGAGATATTATGATACGAAAATATAAACTTATGCCTCTCGAAAAAGATGTTTGTTATGAGGGTTAAAAATTAAAACCAGCACAAAATAGGAACAGAAGTGCCAATGACCCAAAGAAACCTTCAATACTTTGTTGTTGGTCCTCTCACAACTTCAAAGAGCCCAAGTAATGAAAGATCATTGGGTAGGCCTGGCGTCCACTTGGGCTATTACAAATTAATGTGGCCCAATTATATGGACTGAACTACATATCTCATTGATTTAATATGGGTTAAGCAACAATCATTATTGGGAAAAGGACACTGTGTGTCCACTCAGCCAAACTAATCCCACATTTAGCCACTGTTTGGGCTTAATCCCATTAGGTGTCCGTTCAGCCCAAAATAATGCCAAAAAATGGCCGATCGTCCCAAAATAATGCTAAGGTCGGTGCCCGAACAAGACATCGCTTAAAAAAAAAAAAAAGATTTTTCACTAAAGGGTTACACAGATATATATACATATGTTGGAATTATATATACACTTTATATACAAGAATTATACATTTTATATACATATGCTGGAATTAATCTTACATTTATTATACATAAATTATACATTAATTATACATTTATTATACACATATTATACAATAATGATATGATATTTATTTTTAACATATACAATAGTGATACATATTATATACCATAATGATACGGTTTCTATGATACATTTTTTATACGTATGATGCACTTTCTATACAAGACTGATATAGATTTGGCTACCAAATGGGAATAGTTTATGGGCTAATTTTTGGGTTTGGGAATAGATGAGCCAGCGCATGGGATTATTTATGGCTTAATGGCCATTTGTGTCCTTTTCTCATCATTATTTGCCAAGAAATATTCAGAGCACACTCATACGGCCGATCACAAAATCAGTAAAATGCAGTAGTCACAAAGAAGTATTTACGGTTTCCCATCTGTTAAAGTGCATTCTAACTGTTAGATTTTTGGGTTTTCCCTTCCTATGTGGAATTGGATTAATAAAACCCAATCCAATTTGGACCAGGTCAATTTTGCGCAAAAATTCTTCTATATGTAGGATCAATTTAGGTCTTATTTTCAGAACATAAGAGTGAATTCATAGCAGCCACATAGAGAGAAAAACGTGAGAAAGAAAGCAAATTTTCGTCCGTAAATTTTCTGCTTCTGACAATCTCACTTTAAATTGCGTTTTCCGATTCGTTAACCGTTGGATCATGCTGAAATTTGAACTGGGGGTTCTCAATATCCGGTTCTTAGATTTCAATGGTGGAGATCGGATTTAATGGTCTGTAGCTCTAGTTTTCGAGTACGAATAGTAGCTCGTTTTTGGGGGTGATTTCTCTCCTTTCTTCACTAGTTTTGGTGCTATCTTTTATGTATTGTTGCTCCGTGCTTGGCTTTGTTGTTGTAGCCATTTGGAGAACATTGTTGTAACTCTTGTTGATTATAGTGGAGTTTTTGTGGGCCGGAGGTCCCGTGGATGTTTCCTCTTCACCTTGAAGGGGTTTTACCACGTAAATTTGGTATCTCTTCCATTCAATTTATTTTTACTTGCTTTGCTATTTTATTGTTGGTATAGTTGCTGCCTGGATTTCCATTTGTGCTAGTGTTTATTGTCTTCTCTTGGTTCAAATAGTGTGGGAAGTTTCGACTTGGGTATTTCTTCCACTGTTACCTCGTCGTGCAATTTGGTTATTGCTTGTTTCTTCCCAAAACTAACCGCTATTTATTCTACAGTTGTGCATGAAGAAGTAGTAGCTTTACTATATGTCAAGGCTTTAATTCTGTTTGTAACGCTCAATTGCTGCAGCCACAGAGTATAACGGACAATTACACCTGGTAAACGGAACAAGTGCATGAATGTACGGTTTACAAAGTCAACATCTCCGAAACGAGCATAATACATCACCCAAAAGGCAATTCAGAACTAGAATCAGTGTTCACGAGATAATATGTATACATTTTAAGTCTTTTTGTATGTGCATATATAGTTTGAGCCAAAAGTAATCATGAGTTCAATTGAACCGTTGAACATGCCCTTATACTATGTTCATAGACAACAATGACTTACCAGTAGCATCCAACGAGCAGTGTGGCCGCCAAAGATGTCAGAAGCAATGACAAGCCAGCATATATAGTTTGAGGCAAAAGTCATCATGAGTTCAATTGAACCGTTGAACATGCCCTTATAATATGTTCATAGTGTTGGGTGTGCGAACAAAGGTAGCTGAAAAGAAAAAAGAGCTACGTATAAGGAATTAGATGCTCTTAATGATGTGAGGCCTTTTGGGAAAACCGTGCGGGCTTGGCCCAAAGCGGACAATATCGTCTCATGTTAGAGTATCTTTGGGCTGTTTTAGCCCAACACATAGACAACGAGGACTTACCAGTAGCATCCAACGAGCAGTGTGGCCGCCAAAGATGTCAGAAGCAATGACAAGCCAGATGAACATCAGGATATCAGAGACAAGCAGGTAACGGCTATACAAGCTCCTTTGCCTTGTTAACATGGCTCCCAACCAGAAAGTGCCAAAGCCTTTTGTGGTACCTGCCAAATAGCTGAAAATAAAACTGCAGAACAAAATATGACTATCTAGGAACATTCTTCAAATATGGAATTGAGAGCAGCAACTAAAAGGCTAATTCGATACTATTGAGGATTCAGC
Source organism: Lycium ferocissimum (assembly GCF_029784015.1). NCBI lineage: Eukaryota > Viridiplantae > Streptophyta > Magnoliopsida > Solanales > Solanaceae > Lycium > Lycium ferocissimum. The sequence continues at coordinate 28,118,555 of NC_081348.1, read as the reverse complement.
AAGAGGCAAAATAATGTAGGAATCTAACAAAGCAAAGCAAATTGCTTTGCCATATTGGAACAGACTTCAGGGGTAATTTATCTAAGTGCACCCTCCATAATTTGGTCATATTTCTTATTTTCTGTCATTTATAATCCATACTTGGTGCAAATGTTGAAACTCAAAAGTGCAAAAACATAGTAATACTTGGTGCAAATGTTGAAACTCAAAAGTGCAAAAACATAGTAATAACTAGCCAAGATTGCACAAATCAAGATTCAAACACCCAAAGCTAGTCATATTGGGCAATTTCTCGCATTCATAAGGTAAGCATCCTGGGAATTCTAACTGCTCAATCCTAACTGCTCATGTACAATACCCATTACTCTACAAAATTTTAAAACAATGAGGTTGTCAGAAAACTAGCTACATGATCGTTGTAGCCACTTTCAGCTAACTGCAAGAGTAAAACAAAATGTTATGGAGAATGACTACGTCTTATGTCATTAGTTCATCCAATTCCAATGCCCTTGACTTGTACTAGCAGCACATTCAGGTAAGAAAATCTCACAGGTCCTTTGTATCAGAATTTTCACCCAGAGAGTTCCAAACAATTAGGAGATTCAAATTCAAAATGGAAATCAATAGCTTATACCGCAGCTAATAACTACTGATTATTGTAACTAAGGATAACAAAATCATAAGTATCCACAATCAACCAAAAGCCCCTCTCTGTACACAATCAAAGACTACAAAATTCAGGTTGCTTAGAACAATAGAAATCTGAACATTTACTATCTTTTGAGTCTTACTCTTGATCAATTTCGAAAAGTTATTTGGTAAAAGGCCAACAGAAGCCCCTAAGAAATAGGCAGCAGTCATCAAATATAACATAAAAATCTTAATCTTTATAACTCGGAAAATTGTTCGAACTTGTTTTCCTAGTGATATAAATAGTTATAGCTAACGTTGTTCTATGTGGGATTTGACTCCGGACTTCTAAACCGGATTATACTTGCAGCGACCGCTTATACTTATTAGGATTAGAGTTGAGTTAGTTATGAATAGAAGAAACTTAGACGTCATATTAAATTTAAAATTTCGTGTATAAGTTGTGCTCAATATAAAATAATCAATTTAGTTGCCCTAACCATTCAACTAATGTTAGTTGATCTTGATATTTTAACTCTAAAAATAATAAGAAAATATGTGGAGTTGTGAAATTCTCTAATACTTTCTGACTTTGTGATCTATCAGTTAAGTATAAACATGACAATATGACGTGACATTTGTTAAAAGTATGTATAGTAATGCTGTTATATTAGTTATGTTGGCATTATATTATCCACTATTTGGTGGGTGTAAAAAAAGCATGGAAGGAAAAATGAAGTTTAAAGCAAAGTTCCACATTTGAAAGAGATTTCAAGGGCAATTTTGTCTTTAACCATGCTTATGCATTTATTAATAGCCTTGGTATATTAAAAGCATGGTTTTCTCAGCTTATTAAAGGGTTGATAACTAATACTTGCATTAGTTATCGAATTTGAAAAAGTATCCAAACAAGGAATTGATTGAAAAAGCTAATGCATGCATTATTTTCTCTAATGCATCCTACCAGATGACCCTAGGTGAAATTAGTGGTAAGAAATATAAATATATGTTATTTGTTTGGACCGAGTTAAAATTAAGAATTCGAGAAAATGATCCTCATAAACGTGATATCATGTCTTTTGACCTGCGGCATGAAATCTGCAAAAATCTTTGAATGATTACGTAAACCTTTGAATGATATGGTTTCCTTTTTTAAAATTTTTGGAAAATAATTCTAGATATTAGAAGCAGAAGATTAGACAAAATATAGGTGCAGAATTTATGATTTTGTTTTTATAAGTAATTCATACTTCATGAATTATGAAAAAAGCACCTTTCTAAAATTATTTTTTGGAAGAAGTATTGTTTCTTATACTAGCTTGTTTTATGGTTTTGGACTTTTAACACATTTGGTCCGTCAGCCAAAAATAATTATAGCCTCTAGCCAAATATTCACTAATTATGTATATATATTTAATTATTTTCACGTTTATTTTATTTAGTGCGATGATGATATGAAATGAATTTAATTGAAAGTAGGGATTCATAGCTTACCCGAATTCATTTGGGACTGAGGCGTAATTATTGTTATCCTAGTAATTTTGAACAGCATGTCATAATTTTCCATGTTTTTTTAATTCTTTAAGTTTCTTGATTAGGAAAATGCTAGAATCTTAAATTGCCCCTTTCCTGCTTTTTTTTAGAACAATCAAGTAGACATAAAATAAAATTTCGCTCAGCTAATTAAAGGAATCATAGAAGATATATACAGATCTGAAATAGGGTAACGCGCTATTGCCCGTCAACGAATTATTGAATTAATCAATATTTTTTCCTTAACACGATTTCGGCGCATGCTTATAAAAATTATATATAGATAATAATTATGTCCAGTTGTTATAAATTAAATTATCGCTTAAAAAAGTTTATATAATAGTTGGGTGCTACTAGTCATTTTAATTAACACAAGCTTCGAGAGAGAAAATTAAACAAAGATGGACAGGGCGAAAATGAGAAGAGGGCTGGTGATGCTCACATTTATGGTAATTTGCACTCACCGGCCGGCTACGGCACAAGAGGTAAACTCATGTTATAAAATTTTGTTGCCTTTATTAATTGTTAAAAGAAAGTTGTAATTGGAATATAGAGGTTTTAGAAAGTTCATAGTTCAACTGTAAATCAGTTGACGAAAAAGTATACCATTCATCGTTTCCACCAAACTATATTAACATAGTATAGTATTATGTTGAGAAAAGGACATAAATGGTCCCTTAACTATGAGAGTAGGTTCAAAATAGTCCCTTAACTATGCACTTAATGGTTTTGGTCCTTTAAGTTTGCCATAAGTTAACACAAATGGTCCCTTAACTATGAGGGTTGGTTAAAAATAGTCCCTTAAGTATGCACTTAACGGTTTTGGTCCTTAAGTTTAACAAAAGTTAACAGTTTTAGTCTCCGACAAACTATTCATCGAACTCTGTTTGTTAGATTTGACGAGAACTGTAAAAAAAAAAAGGAAAAAACTAGCGAGAACTCACATCTAGAGGTACACATTATTAAAGAAACGGTCAAATATCTCGAGACGAAATCGAGGACATCAGTCGGTTATAGGAAAAAATCTACAGACTTGATAATATCAGAAAGTGGTGTCTCAAAACACAAAGACCAACGGACTCTATCGATTAAAACCGGGGGAATCCATCGGCTAAATAAAATACACTGGACTTTACAAATAAATTAGAAATAGCAGAAACTAAAAAAGTTGTCACTACCAAAAACAAGCGAAAAAACGACCGACGGAAACCAATGGATAAAATCGAGAGACACTATTTTTTTAATTTTTTTTTAATTTTTATTGTTCTTTACGAAAACCAACGGAAGTCCATCGGTTATTTTTGAGGAAAAATGCGTGGAAACTATTTTTTTCAAAAAAGAATCACTACACTGGAAGTATTTAATTTTCTCGAGTTTTCAGTAAAAACGAATCTAGTGTATTTTACTTAGCGAATGAACTCCCTCGATTTAAATCAACAAAGTTCGCCGGTCTTTGTGTTCCGAGACACTATTTTCTGACATTATCAAGTCTGTAGTTTTTTCCTATAACCGACTAACGTCCTTCGGTTTTGTCTCGAGTTATTTAACCGATCTAGAGTTCTCGCTAATTTTTCCTTTTTTTTATAGTTCTTCATCAAATCTAACAAACGTAGTTCGATGAATAATTTGTCGAGACTAAATGGTAACTTTGGCGAACTTAAAGGACCAAAACTATTAAGTGCATACTTAAGGGACTATTTTTAACCAACCTTCATAGTTGGGACCATTTTTGTTAACTATGGCAAACTTAAAGGACCAAAATTATCTGCATAGTTAAGGGACTATTTTGAATCTACTATCATAGTTAAGGGACTGTTTTTGTCCTTTTCTCGTATTATGTTTGCCTAAGTGATAGACGATTGAGGTGAGAACCATGACGTTATGGCCGACTTGTATTGCACCTTAACTATTTCACAGTGTACCTGTCATCTATCATAAGCATAACTATCGAGTAACTTTAGTCAAAGGCTTAGACACCTATATATCATTTTTAATTTTTGGAATTTGATCTCTGGTCTCCGAGTTTTTCACTCACTTCTACTAATGAGCTGAGAATGTATATATATTACTCTATCTGTTTCAATTTATGTGATACCTTTCGGATTTCAAGATTCAAATAAGTCTTTTTTTGACCGTAATTTTGATACTTATAGTACTTTGTACGTAGTTTTCAAATGTATAAATATTATTTTCATAAAATTTTAAGATTTCGTGTCGGATTCACAGTCAAAATTAGGCTCTTTGACTCGAAATCTGAACTGAACCACATAAATTGGGACAAAGGGAGTATATATTATTAACCATTGTCAAGTGAAAAAGATGCATATACTACCACACGTCATGCATTTACTAAAATCTTGCTAAAAACTTGCTATAAATGGACATATAAATTGCAGGAATTAGCATCTGAACCCAAAAGTTGCATGAAGTTCCTGTCATGCGTGAAGAACCCAAAGAGCAGCTGCATAACGGAATGCTGCAACTCATTCAACTTCAAGGCTACCGCCGTTACAAGATGCAACTGCTGGCGTAGTGCCGTGCGAACAGATAAACAAGCTTTGACCGCTCTTCAAAATTATTGCGCCGTTGACCCTCCTCCTTGTTCAGTGCCTCACCCAGTAAGTACATACTACTCCTTCCCGTCCATTTTACTTGTCAAGTTCTTTTTTTTTTTTTTTTTTTTCTTCACACCTCTTAACAAAACATTAACTAAAAATGTACTTTGACTAAATTATTCTTATTTATTCTTTAATCTCAATTTAATACTATTATCTTTTTCACCATATTTATTGAGTAAAGGTAAAGGTGGAAACTAATAGTTAATTATATTATATTTTTCATTTTCTAAAATAACAACTATTTTGGACCATCTATATTTAGTAAGGACAACAGATAAAGTGCTCTGGAGGGAGTAATAAATTACTTTTTTCGATCCATATAATTATATGGTAGCTAGTTTTAGCGTTTACATTTAGTGCGAAATAAATGATTTTTGTACATAATCAAGAAGCGATTAATTATTACTCCCGTCGCCCCAATTTATGTGAAGGTGTTTAACTGGTCACAGAGTTTAAAAATGAATGACTGACTTTTGAAATTTGTGGTTTTTAATAAGCTATATATATTTGTGTGAAAATAGAGAGTTTAAAGTAAAATTGTTATTAATTAATATAGAAATATGTCATTCTTTTTAATTTTGGACTGATTAAAAAGAAAAGAGTGTTACATAAATTGGCACGGGGGAGTATTTTTTCAAATTTAGCTTTATTTAGATAACTGTTGGGATTTACATACCCAAGAAATTATAGTAAATAGGTTTAATTAAAAATAATTTAGTCAAAATACCTCAACCTTTTAAGGATGAGTGAATTTCTTAAGGGGTGTGCCCAAGCTAACACACCTTTTTATGAGAAAGTAAATTTAAGTTTTATTCATCGATGATAGTATAAGTGATATTTATCTAATCATATACACTTATAAAGTAATATAAGTAAATATGTATGATAAAACTTAATTTAGTACCTAATTACAATAACGCCTAATCAACAATCGCGAATACATTAATAATGTAAAATCAAAATGGAAGAGTGCTCGGAGAGTTTCCCTTTTATATTTTTGTTTTGTCAACTCTTTTTTCATAAATTTCAGAAACGAATTTGTAATTCATTTTATTAGAGAAGTTGTCGTGCATCGGTGTGTAAAAGTTTTTAAAGGGGTTTAAATAGTCCCGAGTTACTTTATTCATTGCCTTAAGATTTTGAGATGGACGCTCAGATTCTTTCACATGATATCAGAGCCAACTTTTGATGGATCGGTTTGCAAAATCATTTTTCTCTCGTCGTGTTGCAATTGATATGGGCTTTTTATGTCTCTGTATGGTCAGCCCATCAAGTCATTAATGTGCCTCGCTATGGGCTTCTCTTTCAAATCAGCCCAAATTCACATGTAATATCAGAATAATAATGTAAATTGGAAATAAAAACTTGGCGCTTAAATTTCACTTTTAATAAGTGTTGAAATGAGTTTAAACGATCTTAGGTTACTCCGCTAGTCACTGTCTTAAGATTTTGGGTTGGATACTTAGATTCTTTGTCAACACATCCGAGATATTCTTCCTTGAATGTACATTTTATTACTGTAACAAATAAGATGTAAAGTATATTAATTACTACAAAAGGAAGGAGAAAACAAGAACAAATGAATTCAACGTTTTTTATTTGTCGTCTGAACATATATAGTACTAGTAACTAATTAAATACGATGTACTCTATCAATTAGTTTCACCCTCACAACAAAATGTAATGTGAAAATAAAGCAGCTGCAAGAGGTGGCGGAAACCAGAGAGGCTATAGACAACAAGCTCAGTGGCAGCAAACAACAAGTGGAAAAGGTGGCTACTTGTTGTGCAAAGGATTAAGAAAAGATAAAGAATTGCATGTTTAACACGGTCTCAATTGACCAATGTTGCCCAACATTCAATATTATGCTTGGAAGTAACTGCGGCTGCTACAATTACGCCAATGATTTAGACAATCAAGTTCTCATTACACTTGAGAGTTACTGTGATGTCACCAATCCTTGCAAGAGTCTTCAAGTAATTAAGTCCCCTCTTTTTTCTCTTAATTATTTTCATATCAATTATCATGAGTGAGTCCTTCATTCTATATATGCCTCTTATCATATTTTAGAAATTTCCTAAAGCGTATTAACTAATGCATGTGTTTATGTTGGTTTCAGGTGATGTAGGATTTTGAAAGGGGGATTAATTAAGACACTGTTTAAGTTTTATTGTATGATGAACAACAAAAATATGCTTGATTTCCGAGTTCAAAACTGGTCCAGTTACAATTTGCACTCATGTAAAATGTTGTTATAAATATATGATCCATTTTGGGAGTGTGACATTGATTATTTCCACACTATATGTTTCGGTTTCTATAGATAGCAACTCATGCTGATATGACTAGTTTTAGTCCTCGAAGAAAAGCCATGCAGTAGTTCCACTTCAGTGTGGTTAATTTATGTGTTTTCTGGCATCATAGAAATCAACTGTCTTATCTCCATTCAGAACGCTATCAATGCTGAGCTTATAAAAACCTTTATGTGGAGGATGCCAATTCCAACTTGAATTACTTTCCGGAAATGAGTAGTATGTTCCTTACTAGTTAATGATTTATACTCCTAATGGTCACATCATGACCTTCTTAGACGACATTATGTCATTTGTATTCCAAGGTGTGCACAAAAACCTTCTAGTCGATATGCATTATTAGGATGATTGTTATTTCTATTGATCAAGGTTATCGATATGAACATTAGTTAAGATTACATCAAACTAGCTGCCCAACTTTAGATGGACTAATTTGGATCATGTCCAAATCGATTATTTGCCATGAAAATATGTTCAGTCCACTCCGTCCAAGTTTGGGAGAATTGAAACTTTGCAAGGATCATATTTACACGGGTTAATTTTGCTATCCGTACTACTTAAGAATGTGATTTAATTAATTTTCCATCCGTAAGGACTGCACGACTATCATCGCCCAAAAAGACACAACTCTGTATGAAACATAAGATTGAGATTACTTGAAGTTCTAGAAATCAATACAAGAATGGAGCAAGACATGAAAAATACTTGGGTCGAAATTCGCCATGCATGTTCTCTTTTTATGTTAGTTTCTTATCTTTCCGTCATGTCTATAGTGTTTCATCCATCCAAAAGTAACGGAGAACTTGACAAAGGACCAATTTTTTTTAAAAAAAATTCAATCCATCATCCCCAGCTATATTGGACCAAATTTTGTTCACTTTTCTACCTATAGGATGAATTATGTTTACCTCTGGTATTAGAAAGATGTACTAAGACTTTGGATTAAACTTACTTAGGTTACAAATGGACAAAACAACTAGGTTACAAACTAGCTAGTACTACATTATAAGCAGAAAATGCAAGTAGATGATTTTAGGAGTGCTAGTTAGCAATAAGGAGTTACTGGTCTAGATCGATTAGAGTAACATAACGGGACTAATTTGCTTTATTGTCAGTCAAAACTACTACACTAATTTGCTTTACGGTTCAAACAACTAATCAATAATTATTCACCATACAAGTTGATCTTTTACTAGAGGTTAGAGTAATAATATTTAGATCCAACATAGGGAACTGTGAAAAATTAATCAATATCAACTTGTATCTATGGTACTACTAAGAAAAAGAGGGTTATTGACCCAAGTAAGCTATTATTTAAGACAATTCACCAAAATAATACGTTTTTAAAAAAATCTACAGAACTAGAATAAACGTATTCCTGAGTAACGTATTAGGAATTATTTTATTCAAAAATTCCAACGGGAAAAAAAGCTAGGGGTTAACGGTGTTAAAAGCTAATTCGTGACTGTGAGTAACGTATTATGCCTTATAATGCATCACAAAGACCTTTAGAGAATCCATGTACTACAATCCTTTCACGTAATCCGACATTGATTGATGTTAAAGTCGTAACTCGAGGTTACGTATTTAGGATAAAACGAATCGACGCTACGTTTCTACCGAAACTAGGTACGAACACCTAATCTTGCGCAGAATCCCGCAAATGGGAAATCCTTCGATCGATTTGACTATAAAACGTGATCAATAGTTACGCTTTTTAATTGTAAAACGTGACACACAAATAACGACATCGTGCTAAAGTCCCTCTTCCTCACTTTTGAACAAAACCATGATCATTATAAAATATAGTATGAAACGAATGTTCAAACACATTCCAACAATTTTCAAAGAAAAGCTTCTACTTGTGTGGCCTATTGTTGGAACAACATTAAAAAATTCAATAGGTATGCGAGTTAATTAAGTCAAATATGTTGTAATATGTTAAAATAATACTATAGTTTTAATTTATTTTTCCTTTTTTTTTTAATAATAATAATAAAAATGTCTTATTTTCGCTTAGGTAAAGA
>NC_081348.1:27762869-27803541 GCF_029784015.1 Lycium ferocissimum | reverse complement strand
CTATTATTCGGTTGATATGAAATTGATATAGACTTATTTGTAATAATGTATATAGATATGTAAGTTTTCGCCTAGAATAAATATATCGATATTGGTGATTGAGCTAAGTACATATATATGGCAATATATTGTATTGAGTGGATGAACAAGCCAAAGTATACTTCAAATCCGGACTAAAATGAGAAATCCGGACTAAAATGAGAGAGAGAGAGAGCTTCCATATATTTATCTATTACAATGTTCTAGATCTCAAAAGCCAACCCCTAAAAGTAGAAAAACGTCCTCTATTTATAGGTTTGCCTCATGGGCCTTGAATACAATACAAAGCCTTTTAAAATAAAGAAACCCTAAAAGGATAAGGTAGTAGCATACGGTCTGACACCCGTACGGTTGTCAGTACAAGATGATAGAACGGTCTTGACGCGTGGCAGCACCGCAGCTCGTAAACCGGACCAACGGCCACAATAAGTTCAAACATGGAGAAACCGGACTAACGGCCACGTAAACTTGACTTGGAGAAATCAGACTAACGGCCACGTTGAGGTTGGTTCGGTGACGCCGGATCAACGGATACACTTGTCTCATCTCGGGTCAGCCGCCTTCGGTGCAAACCCCCCAGTCTGAAGAAAAGACCGAACATACTTGTGCTCATTTGGTCTCACCCTCGGCCCCCCCGTCTCACCGGTCTTGCATATACCCGATTTTTACCGTATACAGTTTTTATACCAACTAAACACTAGCGCAACTCATCAATGCTTTTCTATGATAGAGAGAAGGTGTAGAGTTCAATTTCAATTTATCTAGAGAAGATAAGGCTATATACTAAAGTCACTGCCTTACGCCAAAAACAAGAAAAGAAAAAAAAATTACACTTAATATTGTCCTGTAATCTTTTTTGTGGTATCAAAGCTTTGTAGTTATTCGGAATCCTAAATCTTGTTCCACGTTCTCTCCCTTTCACCAGGATCTATTCCTTTAATTCATAGCTATATGTCCCATAAAATTGAAAGTCTCAAACTATCTTGTTTGGAGAACCCAAATAAGCCATTGATGCATGCAGACATTGAAGATGGGTGATATTATTGTAAAGGAACCAACATCGGCCTAAGGTTGTGGTAAATGAAAAGGATGAAAAGAATGCCAACCCTTAGTTGATAGAATGGGAAGAAAAAAACGTTTTGGTGAGAAGTTGATTAACTATTATAATGACTGAAGAGTCAATGTTTCTTATTATTGGGTGCACTTCGACTAAACAAATTTGGGGGAGTCTTGAGGACATTACTTACAAGTTAGCAAGGAGTTTTTTTTTTTTTTTTTCAATTGAAGCAACAAGTTAAATCAGAATGTCAAGATGGGACCAAGATCTATAGATGAATACATAAAAGAATTCAAGAAAATTTGTGATAGTCTTATCGCTATATACGAACTTCACTTTGGAGTTAGATTCACTTATTATTAAAGAGATGATTGTGAAGCAACAGAGGAACAACTAAAACTCAAGAGCATCCTTGAAGACATTTCTCAAATCCGTGGCCAAGCTAATGCTAAAGTTACTCACTGTTATAGGGAAGCTAACCAAGTAGCAGATTGCTTAGCCAAAAATGCATATGTCAAAGGTGAATCTTTCATGTTTTGTAATTTTTCAAAATCTACCTACAGAAGCAAAGGGACCATTTCATCTAGACCGGAGCCAATTTTAAGATAAGATATAATAAGGCTAATTTTTTTTTGTTAGTTAAGTGTTAATAGAAGGGGATGAATTGGTGTAAGGCATTAGCAGTCAATCCCCTATATGCTCAAGGATGTTTTTCATCCTTCTTTTTTAATGGAGGTCAGGCCCTAGTCCCCCTCTTTATGTTTTCCTTGATGGAATAAAAGTACACCTAAGCTTCAATGGGTAATATTTTTTTTTCTAAAAAGACAAAGATAGAAAGGTTATAAAACTTGATAAGGATTTGAAAATAAATACAAAATCTTGAGGACTGTTATACTGCGAAGACTCCACATCAATTCCAACATTCACTCAGTTTGTTAATGCACTGAGAGATACAATATGAAAGAAGAAGATACAAGCCATGACTTTCCAAGCCCAGGGAGGACAGGCGTGAGGAAAAGGTCAAGTCGGACCCAAGTTCACACATACACCAGTTGTGGACAATCTGGGAATCAATCGGATTTTCAAAATAATCAAAAAAGCTCTCAAACACATGCAAATCTATGCCAATTTTGTGGAAGAAACAACCACACTAATATCTCTTGCCTTTATAGGTGGGATTACTCCTACCAATATCAACATGAAACTCTCTGCATAATTAACAATTAATAACAATCAGACAATAATCTTTACATTGACTCTGAAGCAAGCTTGGAGTTGTATTATTCCTAACATCTAACTTGAGGGGATGATAGAGAGAAAATGTAGAGTCCAACTCCAATCTAAATAGAGAAGGTATATATAGCTATATAATGAAGTCATTGTCTCACGTAGAAAAGCAAAAAAGAGAAAACATAAAGAGTTATTATATTTTTGGATTCAATAGATAATATTGTTCTATAATCTTCTTCAATATCCTGATGTAAAACATATTTCACAAAGGTACATTTTCCCCAAAAATATTTTACTACCAAATGCACACTTACGAGTTAAAGATAATGGTTTTGCATTAGTTGACAATAGACCTTTGACAGAAGCATTTTTTGCTAAGCAGTCTGCTACTTGATTAGCTTCCCTATAACAGTGAGTTGCTTTAGCATTAGCTTGGCCAAGGATTTGAGACATTTCTTCAATAATGCTCTTGAGTTTCTGGTTGTTCTGCTGTTGCTTTCACAATCATCTCTTTGATAATTAGAGAAAGCAACAATCATCTCTTTGATAATTAGAGAATCTATTGTAATTATCAGAATTTACCTTGAGAGGCAAATGGTCCGTATCATCTAGACAAGAGCCAATTGCCAAGAATTAGGATAAGATGTGATAAGGCAAATTTTTTAATTAGTTAAGGGTTAACAGAAGGGCTGGGATCAATTGTTGTAGCCAAGATCAGTTACTCCCCTACATGTTCAAGGATGGTTATCATCCTTCTTTTGTAATAGAGGTTAGGCCCTATGTCCACCTCTTTATACCTTGGCTTGATGGAATAAAAACACACCCAAGCTTCATGGGTGACTATATTTAAAAAAAGCTGACAATAGACTTGAGTCTATTTGCCTATGGAGTACCTTGTTGCAAGAGCTTTGAGGACAACGACAAAATTTGTGATGAACAAATTTTGATAAATTTTTTCTTTTCTATTTTGCAACTTGAAGCCCAAATTCTTGCATCTATAAAAGGAGAGCCATTCTCTCAATTATATACACACCAACAAGAAGTGAAAAACAAAGTTTCTTCCTTTTATCCTAAAGTTTTTCTATATTTTCTTTGCAATTATATAGTTTTATGACATAACATATATAATGGGATATGTATGTGTGTGTATATATATATTTATTTGATTGTGAACAAAATTATTAGTGTATTGTATTCTAACTTGAGGTTGTTATAAAAAACGATCATAAGCTTAAAATCCTGAATCAACTTCTGCTCTAGAACATAATAACCGCTTAATAAAGATTTAAAACAACACATGAGTTTAAGAACGACGACATGGCGTCAACTAACATTAAAAAGAAAAATGTCACGAGATTAAGAGAAAGTACATAACTACATATACGAAGAACCCTGATGAGACTACTGTAATTGTTAAACACGAAGAAATTAAACCTGCTCTTAAATTTCTCACAATTGTACTAACATTTGTATGTTCCAACCACAAATCAATTTGGACTTAGCTATAGAGTTTATTACATCTATTTTCCTTCTTTTCCTTGTCCTATCTTCCCCCGACGAGGATGAAGAAGATGACTGCTGGGGCGAACGCATACGACGCTTCGCTGTCACTCTAGCCGGCTTAGGCATATCTGAGCCGATTAAGTGAGGAAAATTAAGCCGAGCTTTCGAACCTCGGATCTCGAAAGCGGCTTGGTCATAAGCCAATGCTGCATCCTCAGGAGTCTCATATGTTCCGAGCCACAGCCTCGCGCCTCTCCTATTCGGGTCTCTTATCTCCGCCGAAAACGTCCCCCATTGCCGTCGCCTCACTCCTATGTACCGTCTCCAATCTTGTGGCCCGTTTTCTTCACGGGCCACCAGAGGCCCGTTTGTTTCTTCCGCGGGCTCGGGCTTTATGTGGGATTCAGCTGAACTTGAGCTAGGACTATTAGGCAATAATGTGTTGTTTGAACACATTGGCGAAATATTTTCAGAAGAGTCGGAATAATCATTGAGAAGATGGTGTTTGATTGATTCAAGTGAATCAAGATCAGGTAAAGAGAAGGTTTCATCATCAGCTGGAATATTCATTTATTTTCTCTCATAAGGTTTTGGATCAATAATAGTTTCACTTGCTAGATGAATGAAATAGTAGAAACTGTACGGCTACTTATACATACTTGGTCTATCCATGTACCACACCAGACCCTATTTTCTGTTTTCCCCCCACAATATATGTAGGAGTTTCCGCGAATATTCCATTTTAAGCACCTGCATATTATGCTTATTATAAATTTCATTATTCTAGAGAAATAAGTAACGTGTTGATATTCTATTTTAAGTAATGAATGATTCCTTCTTGAAAAGTGAGTAAACAACCATACTTCCAAAAATTCATCACATTTATTTTAGATCGCGGGAATCTTTGCACGTTCATAAGGGAAATATTTTGTTTTGCTTGATATATATGTGTAATTTTTGGTTGATAGCATGAGCTGTCAAATGTCAGACGCATTGTATATTGTAATGTTTGTTACCTATTTTAGTTCTTGGAACATAGATGAGTAATGATTAGTCTCTCTGTTTAATTTCGGTTGGTTGAGGCATCAAATTATCGAAGTGTAGCAGGTTCATAATGTTTCACCTATAAATTTGTTAAAGGACAAGCTGCATTGTCCTTAATTTTAAGGTACCTTAGCATTTGAGAATGTAGAAACAATTTGAACCTCTATGATTGTTGGAGAATTCCATGTGATAGAATGAGTACAAAAAATGCTAGACGAGTTGTATCAACATCCTTACCCTGTTAACCACTTTGCTTTTAGCCATATATTTTCTTAATTATTATTTTCATCTTCTACTTCTTTTTTTTTTTTTTTTGGTTCTTTTTGCACAGGAATATCTTTAGATGTGGAGTTTTCTTTTTCTTCTCCTCCCACTTAAGTCTGAGTATGATTAATTCTATGTATGGTCACTCAAACACGGTTGAAAGCTAAGATTCACATGGGGTGTGTCATGTGTGATGCATAGCTAAAAAATGCCAATTACTGCTAAAATAAATATATACCAGCTATAATAAGTTGAACCCCTACCAATAATCTTATATATAAGTTGTTTAAGAAGAAGAGTCATTGATTCCTTACATTTTACCATTTCAGGCCCCTGCTATATATATGTATTTAAATTAGACTGCTCTTTCTTCCACCTTCGAAGAATAGAGGGGCATACAACCAAAAAAAAAAAAAAAGGGCAAAGGGGTCGGATCACCCTAGCTACGTTACTAAACAGTCGTCCGACTTCTTGGTGATCGAATTAAGCGAGGTTTTTACTGCTTTCTTCTCTCCATCACTCTTCGATTGATCATCTAGTTGCAACAAAGCAAGCTTAGGAATGAATCTGAAGAAACTTTAGATTTCTGTCTTATCTATTGATTAATATGAATCTCGAGAGTGGATAGTTGATCGTCACCTCCTTATCCTGGAGGCTCTGATCTGGCCGGGAAGAATCTCGATCATTTGGTCTCTTTCTTCTATTAAATAAAAGGCGAAGCAAATCGCAAGGAAAATAAGTAGTTAGATGACTGCCCCTTTGCACTCGACCGTTCTACGTTGCGTGAATAAGGTTTTAGTATGTATTGTCATTCTGGGGAGGTCACAACAAGTCGAGAGTCGAAGCTTTAGCATCAAACTGTTATAACAATAAAATTACAAAATTATTTTTCACATTAAGTAATTGAAATGTATCTTGTATAACAATAAAGACACAAAATTATAACAGTGCTGTCCAGCTTGTCCCAACTTTTTCATATTTTATAGGAGTAGCATGGTATACAATCTCTTACTTTTAATTGCCGTCAGAAGGTGGAGAAGATAAAACCATCCCCACTAATAACCTCATACGAAGTATGACATATATCGAAAAGGAAGAGACAAAGGGGAGCAGAGAAGATTAGTTAACCTAAGAAAAGAAACAGGACGCCTGTCAAGACCTCTATAAGTGGTAATTACAATATCATATCTTAATTACCTAAATTAATAGGGCACCTGAATTTGTGTTTTTCTTTCTCCGAAAGGACACCTGCGTTTATTTAGTTTAATCAGAGAAAAGTGAATAGTTTTTAGTTGGTTGTTTTATATGGCGCATGATTCGCGGATGGCTATTAAAAAGGTTCAATAATTGAAAGTTTGTCTAAGCACAACCCTTGCAATAATCTAGATATGATTCCATGACTATTGATTAGGTACACTAAATGTCTAAAAGATACCGGTAGAGGCAGAAATAAATTTTGATATCTTGCTTTAATTATTATTTAGTTCATAATTAAATATTTATACATATTGAATCGATTCTCTAATATAAATATCGAATCTAAATAAAAGTTACTAAATTCGTCTGAAATACTTAATATTATAGTTCCACCTCGAGTACAGTAGTCGAGGATTTCAGTGATTATATGGTCCATTACATCCCTAAGACCCTAACAAGCAGCTCTGGCTAAAAAGAAAAAAAGAACTTGCAAAAATATGCATAAAATTTGGCTAGAGTACATTGGCTCGAAAAGGATTAACACTATACCCAAAACAAAAAAAGAACTAATGGTGTCAACGCTATTTGTCAGTTTATAAGAAACTCTCTCACGAATTAATATTCATTTTGTGGTGTTTGTTTCAACCTCCTGCAAAATAAACCTTTTTGCAATTCATGATTTTTAGCTGTTTGGTTATGTTGTTTCTCTGAGCTGGTACGTATACTACGTTCAACAAATAGGGCTTTAGGTGTTTGATTGAGTATAAAGGACTAGCTCATATAAGTAGTTTTTTTTTTTCCCCAACTAAGTGTGGCTAAGTTTAATTATTTAAGGATAAAACATTAAAAAAATATTTAACTAAATTACTCTTATTTATACTTTAATCTCAATTTTAATACGGCTTATTTTCATCACATTAATCTTACTCAACATTCTATTATAGTAAGCTACAGTTTTTTTTTAAATTTTTTTTTAAAAGTCTCTCTTATATTCTTTTAAAATGACAAGTATTTTGAAATAACTAGTACTCCACTTTTAGTAAACTTGACAAGTAAAACAGAAGAGGTATAGCCTGTTTGGTTAAGCTTCTAAAATCAGCTTATTTTGAAAAGTACTTTTTGCAAAAGTATTTAAAAAAAAAAAGGTACTTTTGGCGAAAATCAGTTTGTGTTTGGCCAATTAATTTAAAAAACACCTTTGGCTTGATAATTAGTTATTGGCCAAGCTTTTAAAAAGTGCTTCTAAGTGTATTTTTTTCAAAAATGCTTTTGGGCAAAAGCTATTTTTTTTAGCTTCTGGAAAACTGTTTCTGCTACTCTCCAGAAGCACTTATTTTCTCCCAAAAGCTTGGTCAAACACCTCACTTTTTTAAAATAAGCACTTATTGAAAAAAAATAAGTACTTTTGGAGAAAAATAAGCTTAGTCAAACAGGCTAGTAGTATTATTTTTCTTTAAATAGTTAAAGTATATTATCCAAAACAAAAAATGGGCCCTAGCCTTCACGATATATTAGAATGAATAATCCATCTGATATTAGACAGCTCATTTTACACCAAAAAGGGCAAAAAAAAGTAATTAAATATTATAGATAAAACAAGTGACGTTCATTTCTGAAATATTCGGATTCATGTTAGATCAAGAGAATCTTTGCACGTTCATAACCGGAGAATTTTATTTTGCTTGAACCATGATTTTTCTTGAAACATGTAACCTTATCACGAGCTGTCAAATGCCAGAAGAATTCTATATTAAAATGTCTTTTACCTATTTTAGTTCTTGGAATATAGTCGAGTAATTTTGGTTTCCCTTTTAGTTTCGGTTGGTTGAGGCATCAAATTATCTATCTATCTATACTACACATTAAAAGCACGAAGGGCTTTAGAAATGTTGATGAAACTTTTTGTCCTTCATTAAAAGACTTCACAATAGACAAAATTGTCATTTACTATTTTTCTCAAATTATTATTTGATTATTTTAGCTTATAAATTAATAAATTAATGACAATTAATAGGTAGGTTACTAGGAACCAAAATGTCGTACATTGAGGTAAAAAACGAAAAAGAAAGAACAAATATGTTAATAGAATCAAATTGTCGTAGGTTAAGGGAGACAAAAAGGAACTAATTGGAGAACAAGTAAGATTTAATATCCCTATTAAAGAAGAAGTGAAATTAAGTGTGTGGATAGAAAAATTATATCCACCAGCGCATTGGTTTTAAATCCCGACGGGATCAATAATGAGAGGAAAGGCAATTATTATTAAATATTTTATAATAGAAAAATTTAAATATTTAGAACTTTACCTTGTATAGGACGTTGACCGTATAATAATTTCTTTAAATTTGGGTTTTCTTTAATTAGAGTTTGTTGCAAAACCAAGCTCAAAGTAACAATATAAAATATTAGAACAAGAGAAACAATATAGAATAAAACAATGTAAAGATGACTTTCTTCTTTTCTTTCAAGTGTGTAGTACATCACATATCATACCTCTATTTATACTACTCCATAGAGAGGGGGTTACAAGATTGTCTTGAATATGGCATTAACCCCTTGAGAAGGTGGGAAGAATATGTGGTTGTGGGAAATGAATGAGGGAGTAATGGAGGTGTGGTATAACTACACATAATGGTGCATATAACGGTGAATTAACTCCTAAAAGTTATGGACATCCACATTATCATATTTACAACACTCCCCCTTGGATGTCCGATAATGTGTCTCGTTACGCATTATTTGCTGCCTCGTTAAAAACCTTGTCAGGAAAAACCCAATGGGACCAAACCTCGACCAAGGAGAAAAGAGTGTAGTGCGTATTTTCTCCCTCTGATGAAAAGATCACTTTAGTTCTCGGAGACGACACATTCCAATCTTGTATATCAGCTTCTCAAATGTCGAGGTTGGTAATGCTTTAGTGAACAGATCCGCCAAATTATCAATCGAGCGAATTTGTTGAACATCTATCTCACCTTTCTTTTCAAGATCATGAGTAAAAAAGAACTTTGGTGAAATGTGTTTTGTTCTGTCTCCTTTAATGTATCCTCCCTTCAGTTGAGCAATACATGCAGCATTATCTTCGTGTAATATAGTTGGAATATCCCTTTTCAAAAGAAAACCACACATTTCTTGAATATGTTGAGTCATTGATCTCAACCAAACACATTCCCGACTAGCTTCATGAATGGCTATTATCTCCGCATGATTTGAAGAAGTGGCAGCTATTGTTTGCTTCATTGAATGCCATGATATAGTTGTACCTTCAAATGTAAATAAATAGCCTGTTTGAGATCGGGCTTTATGTGGGTCAGACAAATATCTTGCATCTGCATAACCGATCATATCTGACTTGGATTCATAAAATAAAATAATCCCATGTCAATTGTTCCCTGAAGATATCTGAATATATGCTTAACACCATTCCAATGTCTTCTTTGTTGGGGAGATTTCGAATCTTGCCAATAAACTTCTTGCAAAACATATATCTGGCTCGGTATTATTAGCTAGATACATCAGTGCCCCAATTGCACTAAGATATGGAGTTTCAACACCAATGAGCTCTTCATCATTTTCTTGAGGTCGAAATGGATCTTTATTTATGTCAAGAGATCTCACAACCATCGGGGTACTCAACGGATGTGATTTATCCATGTAAAAACGCTTTAAAACCTTTTCGGTATGTTGATTGATGGAAAAATATTCCATTTGTCAAATGCTCAATTTGTAGGCCAAGACAAAATTTTGTCTTACCTAGATCTTTCATTTCAAATTCTTTCTTCAAACACTCTATAGCTTTTGAAAGCTCTTTAGGAGTGCCAATGATACTCAAGTCATCAACATACACAGTTATTATGACAAATTCAAACCCAGACCTTCTTATAAAAACACAAGGATAAATAGGATCATTTTTATATCCTTCCTTTAGCAAATAATCACTGAGACGATTGTACCACATCCGCCCTGATTGTTTCAATCCATATAAAGATTTCTGAAGTTTTATTGAACAATTTTCCTGCGAACTTTTGTATGCTTCAGGCACTTTGAATACTTCAGGGATTTTCATAAAAATATCGTGGGCCAATAAGCCATATAAATTGGCTGTGACAACATCCATTAGTCGCATATCAAGCTTTTCATGAACTGCCAGATTTATTAGATACCTGTAATTGCATTCACCACAGGAGAATATGTCTCCACATAATCAATGCTAGGCCTTTGGGAAAATCCTTGTGCCGCAAGTCGTGCTTTATATCTTACGACTTCACCTTTCTCATTTCGTTTTCGCACAAACACCCATTTGTACCCCACTGGCTTGACATCTTCAGGTGTTCGGACTATTAGTCCGAAAACTTCACGTTTTTCAAGTGAAGCCAATTCTGCTTGAATTGCGTCCTTCCATTTTGGCCAATCATTTCTCTGTCTACATTCATCGACAGATTTTGGCTCAAGATCCCCATTTTGTTGCATTATTTCAACAAAGAACATTATATGCAAAAATATTGTCGACCACAATATTATTTCGGTTTCACATTTTCCCCGTCGAGACATAACTTATCGAGATATCTTCACTCTCATTGTTTTGAAGTATCTGGACCTCCTCTGTGGGCTTATCATTTATTATGTCTCGGGGCTCTTCTTGAGCACTTTCCCTCACATGATGATCATCTTGATCATTTATTTCCTTTCTTTTTTGAGGATTTTTATCCTTGGAACTGATTGGTCTACCACATTTCAGACGTGGCCTGGACTCATTTGCATTAACCGTTTGTCCTACCGAGAGATCAACTCGAACTAGAGTATTTGCAACTGGAATATGAGATTTAGTAACTCTTGGAAGGTTAGTAAATGCATCTCGGTCGATTTGCGACATTTTGCAAATAGATCATCTTTTGACCTCTTGCTCACGTTGATTTGTTCGAGGATCTAAATGAGATAGTGATAATGCATTCCAATCTATCTCCTTTTTCAATCGCTTATGTTCTCCCCTAATGTTGGGTATACCGATTCATCAAAATGACAATCGGAAATTTTGTCATAAATAAATCTCCAGTCATCGGTTCTAAATATTTTAAAATTGAAGGAGATTCATACCCAACATATATGCCCAACCTTCTTTGGGGACCCATCTTTGTGCGTTGTGGTGGAGCAATTGCAACATATACCGCACATCCAAAAATTCAAAGATGGGAAATATTTGGCTCCTGACCCAAAGCCAATTGTAATGGGGAGAATTCAAGATAACTGGTTGGCCTTATGTGCACAAGTGCCGCTGCATGCAAAATAGCATGTCCTCGTACTGAAACAGGAAGTTTTGTCCTCATTAGCAATGGTCTAGCTATCAATTGTAGGCGTTTAGTCATTGATTCTGCTAGACCATTTTGAGTATGAACATGAGCAATCGGATGTTCAACTCGCTATTCCATTTGCCATACAATAATCATTAAAGGCCTGAGATGTAAACTCACCAAAGATTATCAAGACGAATTTTCTTTATCGCACTATCTGGAAATTGTGCTCTTAATCTTATTATTTGAGCCAACAATCTCACAAAAGCCATATTGCGAGTTGATAATAAGCACACATGTGACCATCTTGTAGATGCATCAATCAAGACCATATAATATTTAAATGGTCCACATGGAGGGTGAATTAGCCCACATATATCACCCTGTATACGTTCCAGAAATGCCGGGGATTCAATCCCAACCGTAGTTGCTGATGGTTTAATAATCAATTTTCCTTGAGAACAAGCAGCACAAGAGAATTCCTTAAATTGAAGAATGTTTTGATTTTTCAAAGTATGCCCATGTGAATTCTTAATTATTTTGTGCATCATATAAGAACCGGGATGGCCCAACCGGTCATGCCAAATAATAAAATCATTAGAACCATTAAACCTTTTGTTTACTACAATATGTGTTTCAACCGCACCAATACTTGTATGGTACAACTCGGAAGAAAGTGCGGGTAATTTTTCATGCACAAACTTTTCCCCAGCTTTCATTGTAATAATATAAAGGTACTCAACCTTTCCTTCATTGCGCTCTCAACATGATAGCCATTCTAGCGAATAACCTTGAAACTTAATAAGTTTCTTTGAGACTTGCTTTACGTTGCATTATTAATGACCAATATTGTTCCTCCTGGTAGTAATAAGGTCGCTTTTCCAGAGCCCTTAATTAATTTTGTACTACCAGATATTGTATTAACACAAGCCTTTTTCATAACCAAATGAGAGAAATACTTCTTTTCTCTTAATATAGTGTGAGTTGTAGCACTATCCAAAAGGCACATATCTCAATTACTCATCTTGGATCCAATTGAAGACTGGAGAATTTTATTTATCTTCATAAAAATAAAAATACATCGTAAGAAGTACGGAAACTAACAACAGAAAACTTAAGTGCTAATCCTTGAAAATAAAACAACATAGAGAACTTAAGTACTTCTCGAAAATAAAACAACATAAGGACAACTTAAAACACATAAATAAAAATAATAACATACACATTCCCCAGTGAAACGATCAAATCTCAATTTTGATCTCCAAAGAAGTCTTCAACTTCCAAATGAGTAATATCATCAAGCCCATCAAAATCATCATCTTTCAAAGCCAAATTAGCTTCAACATTATCATCATATTTTTGTGAAGGCCCTGCCTGATCAACATTTTTTAAAGTTATGTGTGACTCCACCCGGGCATTAGCAGAAGAGGCACCACCTTTATTTGCACCACCTCTATTTGCCTTTCTTTTGAAGGAATTTTGATAAAGCCTGGCAAAATGTTCAGGCGCCCGACATTCATTTTTCCAGTGACCTTTCAAACCACAATGATGACAGTTGTTCCTTGAAGGATTGCCTTGATAACCCATATTGTTCTCCCTTTTATGGTGACCACCATCACGACGATTATTATATCATCCCTTTCCCCTGCCACGCCCACGCTCATTATTATGGCCCCGATTATTTTGTCTTATTTCAGTTGGGCCATGTGTTGCTACCACACTTGCTTCCGGGAATGGAGCAGCTCCAGTGGGACGGGCTTCATGATTTTTCAATAAAAGGGTATTATGCTGCTCAGCCACAAGAAGACATGATATCAAATTAGCATGCTTTTTAAAACCACTCTCACGGTACTGCTGTTGGAATACCAAATTAGAGGCATGAAAAGTCGTAAGAGTCTTTTCCAACATATCCTCGTCAGTTATATTATCCCCACATAATTTTAATTGGGAAGTAATTCTATAAACAACAGAGTTATAATCACATACAATTTTAAAATCCTGTAACCGTAAGTGAATCCACTCATAACGAGCCTTGGGTAATACCGTTACCTTAATGTGGTCATACCTTTCCTTTAAACCAGTCCACAATTCAAGTGGATCTTTCAGCACGGAGTATTCAACCTTCAATCCTTCATCTAGATGATGACGAAGGAAAATCATTGCCTTCGCTTTGTCCTGACTCGATGCTGTATTATCCTGAGTAATAGTGGCACCAAGGCCTCTGGCGTCTAGGTGAATTTCAGCATTGATTACCCATGATAAGTAATTCTTTCCAGAGATATCAAGTGCCACAAACTCAAGCTTCGACAAATTCGACATGATGATCAAAACTATCATAAAAATATTAGAGTTAGAAATAATAAAATAACGTAATTTCAAAACAGGATCTTTATTTCCACAAACAAACAAAAAAATAGTACATTTTTTTTCACAAAAGGATTACTTTTTGTTTCACAGAAGAATACCTTTTTTTTTTTTCTCTCACAAAAGAGTAAGTATTTTTCCACAAAACAACAATAGTAATTTTTTTTCCACAAAACAAAATTATAATAATTATGTGTATTCTAACATATATACTAACTGCTAGAATTAAACATATAATAGTTAATTGTATACGTCATATTTGATCACCCAAAGATTAACTAGTATTAGGCATAGAAACAGAAAACATTTGCATAATGGCTAATCTGATAAAATTTAAAGCAAACTGACTTCATTTGAACAATGATATATTTATTATATTCTCAAAAAATGGCTGACCAACTCATTTAATCAGATAAATTGTTGAACAAATAATAACAGAGTTTCAACACTCAAGGAGATAAACCACATGTGCTCATTAGGAAATTAACTTTATTTATGCCATGGTTATTAAAACAGTGAAGATAATTTTCTAACTGTTCACAGACTTTAGTGCCTTAAAAATCAAGGCTACTGTCTTGTACTTATCAAATCATTACATAACACACAAGAATTAGTCATAATTACATGGCAGAGACATCACTATAATATTTCTCACTAGAATATGCTATCCTAACATACTGTTTGATATGAAGCACGTAATAGTAATTCATAGATCATTTTTGCCTAAGATTAATTAAACTAGTGAATCATATACAAATTAGTAGAACATATATCCATCTGTGATCGAAACTTAACAAACTGACATAAAATAAAATTAAAACTTTTCAATCTACCAGACGAATATATCTTATATCAATGTTTAGAGGTGGTCAGATTATATACCAGAAGAGGTGATAGGATGGTTAGGCAGACTTGAGCAAACTCATGCTGATAACGTATTGCAAAATCAAGCTCAAAGTAACAATATAAAATATTAGAACAAGAGAAACAATTTAGAATAAAACAATGTAAAGATGACTTTCTTCTTTTCTTTCAAGTGTGTAGTATATCACATATCATACCTCTATTTATACTACTCCATAGAGAGGGGGTTACAAGATTGTCTTGAATATGACATTAACCTCTTGAGAAGGTGGGAAGAACATGTGGTTGTGGGAGATGAATGAAGGAGTAATGGAGGTGTGGTATAACTACACATAATGGTGCACATAATGGTGAATTAACTCCTAGAAGTTGTGGACATCCACATTATTATATTTACAATAGAGTTCTAATTATACTATATTTGTGATGCTGACTATTCAAACCTATATATACTCATGCTCTTTTTCTTTCCTTCAATTTTCGCTTCTTCTTTACTTGCTTATGATATTACATGTGATTTTATTGAGTTTTTAAAATTTAATCTCGCATTAAATTTTATTATTTGAAGTCATTAGAAACTATGTCATCATCAATTGATTCTTCAATTTGTTTGTGCAGGCGAACGAAGATTCAAATATGTAATTGAGACTTCATGCTTCATTAAACTCGTCTTTAAAGACATGTTTCTTTTCTGAATTTTATTTCTCATTAATTCATATTATTTCTATTTATGTTGTTAAGTTTTTTATCACCTATTTGAATATGCAATATGTTCAAGTAATACTTTTTTTGTCAAAACATACTTATAAAGAAAATAGAGAATTGCTTGCAAAAAGAAAATTGTACGTATAGATTTCAATTTTCACACACACACACACACAGATATATATATCATATTTTTTATGTATATTGAATGATAGAGTCTATTACAATTAGACATGATTACAAAACTGGAAAGAACGGGCTTTAAAGTTTAAACTTGCGGAAGAAAATTATTTATTGTGATGAAGATATTTAATTATTTTTCTAATATTTAAGACTTTAAAATCAGCTAGATTTGTATTTTTTTTTTTTTGTCTTATTCGACCTATTTAATATAATTTATTTGTTAAAGAAAAATAATAACACATGAAATTACAGTATTTAGTAAAGTTATCGTTTGCATTATTCATTTACAGGTTATTACATGAGTCTATTTTTAAGATATAGGACTCTTCCTCAACTAATTTATGTATTCATAAATCCTTCCTTATGTGATAAAGTAACACCAAAATAGAAAAATCAAAGTAGGAACCTTTCGTGCCCCTAAAGTTATATGTATGTTTAGGAGTTTGTGTTATTTATTATATAATTATATCAACAAAATGTGACACCAAAATTGAAGGAAATAAAGTAGGAAACGTCCGTGCACTAGAGCTCCATTAGGTTTCAGAGTCTTTATTTTGTGTTAATAAAGTATAGTCGGTTTAATTTTGTATAATTTGATTCATAAGTAAAATAGGAAAACTCATTTAAAAAGAGCACGTACGAAGTTAGAAATAAAGTTGGATTTGCGTATTTTGTAAGATTTCATTTTTATTCAGAGTTAAATAATTTTTTCAAGTTATGCATTATATTAAAAGATTATTACTTTTTTATATGAATTTCATAATAAGTGCTAGGCTACACATGCAAAGCATGCCCTTCATTAAAAGATTCTACAATAGACAAAATTGTCATTTATTATTTTCTTACGATTAATATACACAAACACTAATATATTTCCTCTAAAAAAAACTGCAATAAAAACTAGCCCATATTTTTTGGCATAATTTTTTCTATTTTATGTTGGATAGAATTCTAATTATAAAACACAAATAATATATTATAATTTTTTTGAAAAGGCAAAACACTGCCGTTAATTATCAATTTTTTGTTGAATACTCCTTTTAATTAGGGTTACGATTCACTTTATTTAGGCATAGGATTCGTTTATATTTAGATTCTATTACACCAATGACTTACTTTGATCTCATCTTTCGTTACTTACATGTAAAATTCACTTTAGGCTTAAAGACCTTTTTAACAAAATTGTCGTCGGCTACGAAAGAGAAAATTAGATTTAGGATTCTGCAATAATATCACTTTAGGGTTAGGACTCTTTAATCAATTAGTTACATACTTAATACTCTATAATTTAAATTGAAAACACTTTTATAAAAGAAGCCAGTATTCACATTCTTTAACATGAAATTTTGATAGTATTGATGACTGCAGAGGTAAACTTTCATGTGATTTGAGGTAAACTTTTTATACTATTGTTTCTAGAAATTGTTTCTTAATATAATACCTCGAGAATGCATTGAATGATATGTTGAGGGAAGAATTATTTTTCCTGCGGAATAAACATAAAATCAGAGTTTAGTTTTGTCAAGATTCCAAGTTTTTTATGTAGAACAAAAGGTTATGCCAATTTTTACAAGCTAACTAAATTTTCAGGAAGAAATTGATGGGCCAATATTCCTCTAAGCATGTTTATCCCCAAACTCTGATTTTTATCTCCAAAGATAAATGAATTCCTTGGGAATAATTTTTAATGTGTTTGTGATTTGCAATGATAACAAATAAAAGCATATTCAATGTTGCATTATATGTTTCACAACATATTTTTTACATGGACAATTATGTTTACACTTTCAGTATATCAATTATGATAACAAAAAGTTTTAATCATGACTGAGCAACTAAAACAATATAAGGTACGTAACATACGCTAAGAACGTCGTTATAAAGAGATATTATGTGAGATACAACAAACATAATATATTTGTCTCTTTTATACTAAAATATTTATAGTTACAAATAATATAAAATTAATTTAATTAAATTCACATTGTTCGAATGTTCAGTACATATTGAATTTAACTACTATGTCCGCATTTCATTTCATCATTTAGACAATTGTATTAATTTTAATGAAAAATGTATTCTTCTTATATAAATTATTTATTAATTCACGCGATACACACATGCAATACACGTACATTTAAGACAAAGGGCCTTCGAAATGTTGATTGAACCTTTGGTTTTTCATTAAAAGATTCCAGAATATACAAAATCGTCATTTACTATTTTATTGGATGAAATTATAAATACAAATAAAGTTTTATATTGAGAAAAACAAATTGTCTTATGACAAAAAAGGAAAAGGAAGAAGAGAAAGAGAAGACAACAAAGGAAAAGGAAGAAGAGAATAAGTAGGAAATTCCTTCTTCAATTAATCTCCCTTACAAAGTGTGATTGTCGTAGGTTAAAAAAAAAAAAAAAAAAAGGAAAAAAATAATGGAGAATAAGTAGAAAACTTACTAATTAATATATTCCTATTAAAGAGAAGTAGTCAAATTGCCGTAGGTTTAAAAGGAAAAATGAAGAAGAGCAACAACAATAATATACCCAGTGAAATCCCATAATGTGAGGTCTAGGGAGGATAAAGTATACGCAGACCTTACTCCTACCTCGAAAGGTAAGGAGGTTATTTCCAAAAGACCCTCGGATGAAAAAAAACAAAGAAGGAAGAAGAGAATAAGTAGGAAAATTAATATTTAATACCTCTATTAAAGAGCATTAAAATCATGATTAATATCTCAATTTGTTATTCTCTATGGATGCTACAGTTTAATTTACGGGTAGGTTAAGTATTTATTAACCTAATCATCTTCATTCAACATGTTCAAAAACTGCAAATTTAAAAGGTAGTAAGCTGCAAAATTTCTTCACTGCCTTTGTTTTTTAATACCTTTTTTTGTTTAATATAAAGTTTCAACTTTCTTGCAATTTGGTAGGCATCAATGTACAGATATGGCTATATGCAATTCAAGAATTGTCTGATCTTTGTCTTTTTTTTTTTTTTTTTTTCTAGGTAGCTAAAGCATCAAAGGACATGGAGGATGTCAACTGAAAATCTTAATGTTTGAACTTTAAAGGGTATGAATCTTCGAATAGGTTAAATTCATCTTAATTCAGAATATTCAAGAATTATTGCTCTTTTAAAGGGCATGAATCTTTCCCTCGTACTTTCTCTTGCCTTTGTTCCAAATACCTCTTTCAATAAAGTTTTAATTAGCATGTTCTTTTGCATTCTTTCTATCCGGAGTCAGGACAAGATGATATGCCGTAAGTAGGTTCCAAGATATACCTCTCTTTTTTTGTTTGAAATAGTAGGTTCCATGAAAAACATATGACTAGCTCTTTTTTGCTATTTCTTTGGCCTGATAGCCATGATTTTGATGGGTGTCACTCAAGGATTAGTAAAAGGTTTGGTCGCTAGCATAGAGTATACACATGCTACACAACTCAATAGTTTTCTCTTTTTAGATTTTATTCTTTGTAAATTATACAATTATTTTATAATTTACATAGATTAATTAAGGACGTGGTAGCTAATTGTGCAATTAAAGATTTGGTTGTTTTTTATTTTCCTAAAAATCTGGTTGATTAATGGTACAATTTTTCTTGCCTTGACTATTAGTATATCATAGAGTTGAAGGTAAAGAAAGGTTAGTTTTTTTGGTTTTCATAATCGTTAGAGATATTTTTAAGGTTTTTTACTACCTTTCAAGGTGGGGGTTAGATCTGCGTATACTCTACCCTCCCCAGACCCCATATAGTGGGATTATACTGGGCTTCTTGTTGTTGTTGTTGTTACTACTTTGTTATCATAATTTTATTTTCAAATCAATTATATAACTTTTTCGGCAACTTTGTTATTTGTTTTTTCCAGTGGCAACTTTGTTGTTTATCAAACAAAATTTAGGAACGTTTTAACCTTATTTTATTTATGTTTGAATTTTTAAATTGTTATCAGCTTTTCGCTTTAAACATAATTTAATTATAGCTATAAAGAGATATTAGGTTAGATGCATCAAACAAAATATTTGGGTCAATGTAATAACATTATTTTGTCATTTAAATGAATGTTGCATCTAATTTGACGTTCAGTGCTCTTTTACAACATATTTTTCTTTTTTATAAAATTTATAATTTATTAACACGTGCAACGCACGTACGCTAAATTAGTATATCAAAGTGTATAGCAGCTTCATAATTCACCTGCAAATTTGTTAAAGGACAAGCTTTCCTAAATAGATTTATATATATATTTAAAAAAATGATAGTGTCATGTATTTTTGCACCACGTCAAACTTATTATACCATGTTACTTATTATTTAGTGCCATTAAATAGAGTTATTTGCAATTACCTTTTAAATTATACATATAAATATTAAAATAAAAAAGCTAGCCATATTTTAGTCCTTTATATCTCATCTTTTAGAAAATAACAAAAATAGTCCCTTATGTTTGAGGGTAGGCTCAAGTTAGTCCCTTAAGTATGCATTGAACAGTTTTGGCCTTTTAAGTTTGTCAAATGTCAACACTTTTAGTTTCTATGTCAACATTAAAAGCAATACTTTTCACTACCGAGACATTAGCTAGACAAAACTCAGAGTGTAGTTATTTACAGTAACATTTTAAACTTTCATTTAAGTTGTTAACCATTAAGGTTTACCTGTTAAATTTTAAAATAAAATAATAGCTGAACGTTACTGACACATGCATACGTTTGTTCTACTTCGATTTTTTTTTTTTTTTCAAAAAGTAGTTACTTTAATCGGAAAAGGGCCTAAAATACCCTTCAACTATCGGAAAAAGGCCTAAAATACCCTTCATCCACCTTTCAGCTCAAAAATACCCTTCACGTTAATGTTTGGGCTCTAAAATACCCTTACTCTTCACAGACCCATTTCATTAACCACGTGGCAGCCTTTCATTGGTCAACAATATAATTAACTTAGCCCGCTCCACCACCCATTTAGCCCGCTCCAACAAAAAAATACCCTACCCCCCAATTTATTCCCCACTCCACCGTGTAAAAAATTCTCTTTGAACCACTTCTGTGTCAATTCATTTCCAAAGCAAATAGGATCCTTGCAACAGTGAATTTGAGCTTTTTCCTTGGTGTTTCTAGCATGTCCTGCAAAACAGAAGACATGGTTAGAAAAAAATACCATTCTTGGTGTTCTAATTAACTTGATTTTGTTACTGGTTTCTGTTACCTATTTTTGCTACTGGTTTTTGCTACTCTTTATGAAATGGGTTGGTCTGTATATGGTGGAGTGGGGAATAAATTGGGGTTGGGTCGGGTATTTTTTTGTTGGAGCTGGCTAAATGGGTGGTGGAGTGGGGAATTAATTAATTTAAGTTAATTATATTGTTGACCAATGAGAGGCTGCCACGTGTTTAATGAAATGGGTCTGTGAAGAGTAAGGTATTTTAGAGCCCAAACATTAATGTGGAGGGTATTTTTGAGCTGAAAGGTGGATGGAGGGTATTTTAGGCCGTTTTCCGATAGTTGAAGGGTATTTTAGGCCCTTTTTCGTACTTTAATTGATTGGTTTAAATAATAGATTGTTTAGGTTAAAATTCTTCAAAAAAATAAAACGTTTCTGCTCCGGAAATCAAAAGATTATGTGAACGTGCAAGGATCCTCCTCGAGGTCTAAAATGGATCTGAATTCAGAAATGAACGTTACTTTAGTCGTCCCTCATGCATATATATTCACATCAGAGTAGTTTTTAACTCGGTTTTCTATACGCAATCACTCATGTCTTGAAATGGAATCACTGATTTCCGTAAATGGTATATAACTACTTATTTTATTTCTCTTCTTCCCATTTTTAAATACAATTAAAGCCAAAACGCATAAAAACCAAGTGCTTAAAAAGGAATCTTCACAGAAACTGTTCCTATACAAAAATAATGAGAAAATAGAAGACGTGAATTAGTGCAATGGTCCAAGCATTATATAAGTAGAAGTTGGTGTCTACCTTTCCATTCATCCACAAGGTTAGTAATTAAGTCAAAGTGTACGAAACAGTGAGTACTTCAAACCTTTACGAAAAGAAAATGAATCCAGCTGATGATGTAACATTATCTTTCCCTGATTTTGATATCCTCGAATCTATAAAGCAACATCTTCTAAATGATACCGATTTTTCTGAAATTTTTTCGAGCAACGTTGAATTGCCTGATAGTCTTACCTCAAGTTCCTCGTCAGCAGAAAATAGCGTCCACAGGGAGAAAAACTTCGAGGAAACAACACCAACTCAGGATCCTTCACATGAAAAGTTCGAGGGTGAGGAGGAAACAAAGCTGACTAGTGCAGTGGCGCGTGAGGATTGGAGGCGATACATAGGAGTGAGACGGAGGCAATGGGGGACGTTTGCAGCAGAGATAAGAGACCCGAAAAAGAGAGGCGCGAGGCTGTGGTTAGGAACATATGAGACTCCTGAGGATGCAGCATTGGCTTATGATGAAGCCGCTTTCAAAATGCGGGGATCAAAAGCTCGGCTTAATTTTCCTCACTTAATTGGCTCAAATATACCTAAGCCGGCTAGAGTTAAAGGGAGTCGTCATTCACACTCTTCCGAATCATCATCATCTTCTTCTTCTTCTTATTCTTCTTCT
This sequence comes from Lycium ferocissimum, assembly GCF_029784015.1. Classification (NCBI taxonomy): domain Eukaryota; kingdom Viridiplantae; phylum Streptophyta; class Magnoliopsida; order Solanales; family Solanaceae; genus Lycium; species Lycium ferocissimum. The sequence continues at coordinate 27,781,190 of NC_081348.1, read as the reverse complement.
TCATCCACGTCATCGGAAAATGGGACAAGGAAAAGAAAGATAGATATCATAAATTCCATAGCCACAGCCAAATTGGTTTGTCACAGCTTGAATTTTCAAATGTTGGTATGAATGTGGATGTTTTCTTCGTGTTAACATTAGAATAGTCTCCAAAAAAAAAAAAGAAGAAGAAGAAGCCGGACAACTGAACTTATTGTAATTTCTCCATTCTCTTTTGTTGCCATTCTTCTGATGAAATTACTTAGACAGATAAATCGTCTTTCTGTTCTAGCACAATTTTGTCCGTTATCTCAATTGGTAAATAAGATCAAACGTTTGTCAGTTTTATAACGATGAGGATATGATCTAACTCCAACCTTCAACGGAGAAAAAAGTAGACAATTTGCAATTCACAGTGACAATTTGCACTTTTTCCTTTTATTTAAACCAATCTCCTATTTTCATTTTATTCTAAAAACTACTTGGTTAAATCCAATCAAAAGTTGATTAATTGATCACCCCTTTTGTTTTTAGAAGCGTCTTGGATTAATACAATAGTACATAAATCACCCCATTTGTTTTATCCTGTAACAGCTCAGTGATGAAAAAGGAGCATAACTAGCTCAAAACGAAACAGTAAAATACTCAAATTACTGCATGGTAATTGAGTATACTATACATACAACATTGAAGGGATTAACAACCCTTGGTTTATTTAATACATATATAATATAACTAAACTAAACCAAACTAACACCATTACGAAACTCCCTCGCATTATTCCCCGAACCACGCAGCTGATTTAACTGATTCTGCAGGAGAGGATAAAAAGGAGCAATATTAGAGATTATTTTCTGCTCTTTTGAAATTGAAAGCTTTCCTCAAAAGGTAAATACAGTATAAAACATTTAGACATGTAGTAAGGAGTAACTAATTTCAAGATTATTATGGGACCTCTTTTTCTCTTTTTAGAGTTTTCACTAACTCAGTTTCCATAGGGTGGCCTGTTCTTATTAATATGAATGTATATTGATCAATTATAACAGGTTAATTGCCCTAATTTCTAGGTTAATTACTTATCTAACTTAACATGGATGATTACTTGTTGCTATCTTTTAAAATGACTTAGACACTATGAAAATTATTTTAAGCTGTCAGTATACATAAGATAAACACTTACGCGTCACAATTGGTGGTCCTGGAGATAGGGATGTCCAGGGCTACACCACACTTGCTAGGGAGAGCCTGGGCAGCGTCATCTTTAAGATTGGCGTATCGGTTCGCTGCAGCCTTGACACAGTTGCAAGCAGTCCTCCTCTCATCAGTGGACTGAGCCATACCTTTCAAGGTCTTCACCCCGCTGCAGCAGGCTGCACCGGGATCGCCACCCTGAGTCAGGAAGGGCACGCACGGTGCCAACGTAGCATCAACTTGACCACAAGTGAAGGTGCTTGCTTGACTGGCCACGCTGTCATGCAGTTTAAGAAAAAAAAAAAGACTTTATAAGCTTGTTGTTTAAAACTACTTTTATAATGTCAGTGTATTTTAATCAATTGTAGTAGGTTAACTGCCTGAATTTAATTTCTAGATCAATAGTACTCCCTCCGTTTCATTTTACTGGCACTCCCTTTAAGAAAGTTGTATTTATTAAGGTTTTATTTTACTGGAGTTTAAGAAGAAAAAAAAAAGACTTTATAAGCTTGTTGTCTAAAACTACTTTTATAATGTCAGTGTATTTTAATCAATTGTAGTAGGTTAACTGCCTGAATTTAATTTCTAGATCAATAGTACTCCCTCCGTTTCATTTTACTGGCACTCCCTTTAAGAAAGTTGTATTTATTAAGTTTTTATTTTACTAAATTAACCTCATCAACTATGCTTTGAAAATTTAAGTTTGACAACTACTAATACTCCATGTAGTTGTTTAATGATAAGGATAGTATTGTAAGAAAATGATAAAATGGACAAGTAAGAAAAATCTATTTTTAGTATAAGGGTCAAGTAAAATGAAACGGAGGGAGTAATAATATAACTTAAAAAGGACGGTTTACTTGTTGTTATCTCTTAATTAGGTGACCTAACATTATACAAATCTTTTTATGCTATCAGTATATATAAGTTAAACTCTTACGCGTCACAATTGGTGGTCCTGGAGATAGGGATGTCGAGGGCTACACCGCACTTTCCGGGGAGAGCCTGAGCAGCATCATCTTTAAGGTTGGTGTATCGATTCGCTGCAGCCTTAACACAGTTACAAGCAGTCCTTCTCTCATCAATGGACTGAGCCATTCCTTTCAAAGTTTTCACCCCACTGCAACAGGCTGCACCAGGCTCACCACCCTGAGTCAGGAATGGCACGCATGGTGCCAACGTTGCATCGACTTGACCACAAGTGACCCCGCCCTGACCGCCGGATCGCCTAGCCATTGTTAGCTGAACCATGGCTAGCGCAACTAGAACTAGAACTGCAACAACCTTCATGATGATTTAAATTAATTTAATATCCTTAGTTTGTATATATGTTGTTTTATGGAATGGTTGATTGTAGTGGTTTTCACTTGTATTTATACTAATTCGGAGATGGCAAACGGTGGATAACGATCGCAGGACTTCCAGAAATTTGTTATGTTAATTTGGTTTTTTCTTTGCTTTAGTATTATGGGATGATATATGTGCCTTATGTAGATACAAAGATGACGGATCGTTATTACGAGTGATTCTGCACCATTCTCGTTGCTATCTCTAGATCAGCATTTCTTGATAACTCAACTTTGGAGTGGATAGACACATTACTAATTGCAATAATAATACTCTCTCTGTCCCAATTTCTGTGCTATAGTTTGACTAGGAACAAGTTTAAGAAAGAAGAAAAACTTTGGAAACTTGTCTAAAATAAGTCAACAGATATGTGTGTGGTTGTATGTTATTTCATTAAAAGTAAACGGAAAAATTTCAAATTAAATTATTTCTAAATATATGAATGTATCAATCTTTTCGGGACAGACTAAGGGAAAGTATATCGTATAAATTGAGACGGAGGGAGTTTAGGCTACTCAATTTGTGTCTGCTGTCTGTTTTTTAATTTACATGAAAATCAATGGAAGTTTTGTTTAAAGAAAAGTACTCCCTCAATACCAATTTATGTGAAGGGGTCGAGTACTACCAGAGTGAAAGCATTCAGTTTTTGGTATAAACAAGATATAAATTCTTCAAGTGTTTCAAAATAAATTTAAATATTTTAAAAGTATTGAAAAGTTAGTCTGAATAAGTCAACATAGTTAAAAATGACAATTCGATGAACAAAGCATTCCGCGCTATATACCTTGATCCGAGAAAGGGCCGCACCGCTAATTTTATAGTTTATTAATCCAAAATATTTAAAAAGAGTATGATAAAATCGTAGTAATTAATGAAAAAATAATATTTGGCTCTACAATAATAACACCTAAATATAAATTGTGCTGGGAGTGTACATTTTGTGATTGAAAACAATATGAAAAATGCATCAAATTTAATTAATTCAAGATGGACAGTATATTGGATAATTCCGGGGCAATTCACACGATTATCCCTATATTGGGGTGGCCTTTAATTTTTGCCTCTCAAATCTCTGGTCTTTAATTGTTGTCTTGCGGAACTTTAAGTAATAAAAAAGTGGCCAAAAATATGCTGGCATTCTGGGTTCGAACACCAGCAGAGTAAAAAAAAAAACTGCAGGGCTACGTTTTCATAGAAATTATGCCTATTTCATAGAAATTATGCCTATTTCGGGCAAAGTTATGCCTTAAGGAATAGTTCTGTAGTATGCCTTTTTCGGGCATAATTTTGTAGTATAACTTAATTTCTATGAAACTATGTCGGACAAGGCATAGAAACTATGTCCTATCCGGCATAGAAACTAGTCCTGTCTGTAGAAATTAAGTTACATATAAACTATACCTTGTCCGATATAGTTCTGTAGAAATTGAGTTATCCTAGGCATAGTTCTATAGTATCATAACTTTGCCCCGAATAGGCATAGTTTCTATGAAAACCTTGCCTTGCGAAATTGTTTTATTTTTACTCTGCTAGGGTTCGAACCAGAATCTCTGATTTCATAGACCAACTAATAAGGATACTTTGGCGCATAAATTTTCATTAAATGAGAAATAGGAGCAAAAATTAAAGACCAAAGAATTTGAGGGACAAAAATTAAAGACCAGTCCATATGAAGGACAATCCGAGCAATTTTTTTTAGTAATTTTTACTTGTCATAGCTACTCCTAAGACTTAATTATGGATAGTAACTACCTTTTAAATATTTAAGTTTAGTAGCTATATTATTCAAAATTTATATTATATAGCTACCCCACCTTTTTTAATTAATGTGTTGCTCCATAATCCCTAAGTTTTTGCTGTTTTAGCTTCATGCCCACCAAGTGTATTTTCAGTGTATTCAGCCGTTTTCACACCTATTTTCGTAGTATTTTCACGGTATACACTGCTTTTTTACTCAACAACGATTTTGTATTTCGTTGTATTTCGAAAACGCGAACTTGACCCGGACTCAATGATTTTGTATTTTGTTGTATTTCAAAACGCGAACATGACCGTACTCAACATTTTATATTTTCGTTGTATTTCGCAGATTAAACGCGAAAATGACCGTACTAACAACGATTTTGTATTTCGCTGTATTTCGAAAATTCGAAAATGACCAGAAATACAACAAAAGCAGTTACGAATTGTAATTTTGCAACTTGTAGCTATAAATTGTTAGAACCTATTAAAAGATAGCTATTTGTGTTAGTTTTACTTTTTTTTATAATTCCGCACTCTGAGAAGTCTCATCGTCATGTGTGGGCCTTAATATTCTCTTGAACCCAATCTAAATGTTTGGATGGTAATATTTGGAGAAAATTACATGATATACCGATTTAAGCTCACTATTACCCGTTTTAGCAATATTTTTGAATTATTAAAAATAGCTAAATTTTATTTTATAGCAGATTTTATTGTGTGTCTTTTGTGTGTGTATATATATATATTGTGGCTCCGTGCCTCCGCTGGTGCAAACTTCCCCTTCTCTCTCTCTCTCTCTCTCTCTCTCTCTCTCTCTCTCTCTCTCTCTCTCTCTTCTTCTTCTTCTTTCTTTTTTTTTTTTTTTGATTTTTCACTCGGTGTCCGGTATCCACGTTGGAGCTCAACTATATCCGGATTCGCTTCGCGTAGGGCCTCATTTGGGGGGAAGCGCTCCCTACCACATTTAGGAAATTCATTCACCCCTAGAAATTAAGATATATTTTTACTAAATTTCTCTTAATTAAATAGTACATATTTAATATGATTTCTTGGTTATTTAAAAACCCACTTATCTAAATAAGGGTAAATTTTTTTTTTAAATTAATACCTTCTTGATTATATAAAAACTATTTATTTGAACTAAATGTAAGAACTAAAAATATCATATATAAAATGAACCGAAAGAAGTACCAAATAAGAACGCTATCTATTCATATTTTGTAGAATAAATATAGATATAGTAGTAATAGAATCAGAGAGAGAGGTGGTGCAGCTCAGAAGTCTCGAGTTCGAGTCCTGAGTATGAAAAAATCCTCTAAGCAGTAGTGTTTCCCCTCAAATGAAGCCCTACGCGGCGTGAATTCGGATATATTTGATATATATATCATATTAGCGGCTAAGGAGAGGAGCTAAGGGTCAGGAGGGTATTTCCGGAATTTTTATGGTTATTGCTTACTTGATAGCTTTATCAAAGTGTAGGTCCCACTCAATTTTCTATGCCACGAGCTTACTTGCAAGCTTTTTGAAGAGCCCCGCACTTTTGTAACCCAAAAAAAAAAAATTGGAACCAAACTAACCCATTAAAAAAAAAAAAAAAAGAACCAAACTAGGCTTCACACACAGAATCTGTGCGTGAAAGGACCAAACTGTAACTTTTTAAGTTTGGATTTTTTTTCTTTTTTTCTTTTTTTAAGCTATCAAAAATCACGTTTTTTTTTTTCATACTTTGAGCAAAGATTAGTTATGTTTCAAAACCCCAAAATATCAATATTTTATATAGAACTTAATATATTTTTTTGCATACAATAACGTCTACCATTACATCAAGTATACCTAAACGTTTGGATCGTCGTTTTAGGGGTTGTAGAGTGCCCCGAAGTAAGTTTTGTTTGCTTGGAAACTTGTCATCTTTAGATCTAAGTGTCATATTTTATAGGATTTTGATTTAAGTGTTTTGAAATAAAAATATTATATTCAAAAATAATTCATCCAATACGAGAGGTTCAACCAAGGTATAATATATCTCATTCAATGCTCCCACCAAGGTTTGATCCCATGTTGTTGGCATAAAAAAGAAGTGAGTAAAAAAGAGAGGCTAAACCACCAAGCCAAATTGGTGAATGTTACAAAGTAGACACTTTTTATTTTTTATATTGTTCACTAATGCTATCTAACTTGTTTTCATAAATTGAATTTCGAACCTCGAAATTGACATTCAAAACATCATTAACACGGGATTAGCATCTCGAAATAGATTTTTTATCATTAGAATTTTACTAGAGAAGAATGAAATTTTTGCACAAATTTGGGGGAAATTTCAAATTGAATGGGATAACGGGCGTTTTTTGGAAAATCGGCTCGGCCAAACCGCCTTGCTGTCATTTGTCCGCGTAGATCTCAAAAAAATACCCTGAATCAAAAAAAAAAAAAATCGCGTAAATCGGACATCCGAGCGCAAAGTTATGACCATTTAAAGTTTCAACAATTTACAACTAGTTTTCCACCTATACTCCGGTCCTTATTTTTTATTTACGTGAATGAAGAGGCATATGTATACTTGATGTAATGAGCCGATATTATTGTACACTAAAAAAAATATTAAGTTCTATATAAAATATTTATATTCCAACGTTTTGAAACGTGACTAATATTCGGTCAAAGTATGAAAAAAAAACTTAAAGATAACGAGTTTCCAAACTTACTTCGAGGTACTTTACAACCCCTAAAACGACGATCCAAACATATATGTATACTTGATGTAATGAGCCGACATTATTTTACGCTAAAAAAATATGAAGTTCTATATAAAATATTTATATTTCGGTGTTTTGAAACGTGACTAATCTTCGGTCAAAGTACTGAAAAAAAGCTCAATTTTGAGTTTGATTTCCAAAGATGATAAGTTTCCAAGCAAACAAAACTTACTTCGGGGCACTCTACAACCCCTAAAACGACGATCCAAACGTTTAGGTATACTTGATGTAATGAGCCAACATTATTTTACGCTAAAAAAAATGTGAAGTTCTATATAAAATATTTATATTCCGGTGTTTTGAAACGTGACTAATCTTCGGTCAAAGAACTGAAAAAAGCTTAATTTTTAGTTTGATTTCCAAAGATAACAAGTTTCCAAGCAAACAAAACTTACTTCGGGGCACTCTACAACCCCCTAAAACGACGATCCAAACGTTTAGGTATATTTGATGTAATGAGCCGACGTTATTGTATGCAAAAAAATATATTAAGTTCTATATAAAATATTGATATTTTGGGGTTTTGAAACATAACTAATCTTTGCCCAAAGTATGAAAAAAAACGTGATTTTTGATAGCTTAAAAAAAAAAAATACCCCTTTCACGCACAGATTCTGTGCGTGAAATCTAGTTTGATTTTTTTTTTTTTAATGGGTTAGTTTGGTTCCAAAGTTTTTTTTTTTTTGGGGTTACAAAAGTACCGGATCCCTTTTTGAACTAATTAGTTACTTTTGTAAAAATGTGGGCCCCGCTGGATTTTTCATTTTCTGTGTGTGAGAACTTTTGTTTCTTCCCTCTCATCTCTTTCTCGATAGGTTTTTGTTCATCTTTGCAGATTGTGCTGTTATATATATGCATATATAATAGTAGTAACATGTGTAGTTAATTAAATAGATCTATAGATCTCCAGAAAAGGGATATTAAGGATTCAATTATCTTTTACAAATATCAATTTGTCATGGTTGCTTAATATGCTTACTTTAATCCCTATGTGAAGATAGGGATTAAAGTAAACTTGCAAACATTAGCTAAAATTATTAAAAATCACACTTTCGAAATTTAAATTTCTAATCTAAATAAAGGCTAAGTTATATTAGTTCACTAAAAACTTAAATAATTTATATTATGAATCCAATGTTCACTAAAAAAGTTAACCATCAATTTCAATATTTTTACTTTATTTGGGCCTGTGCATTAGCACGGGGTTTCGTAACTAGTATTTATATATATAACTTCCTCTTCTCCCTCTCTTTTTCTTCTTCTTTTTTTGAATTTTCACCCGATGTCCGGTATTCATATTGGAGCTCAACTATATTCGGATTCGCGTCGCGTAGGGCCTTATTTGGGGGGAAGCACTCCCTACCAAGGATTTTTTCATACCCAGGGCTCGAACCCGAGGCTTTTGGTTAAGGAAGGGGTAATCTCATCCGCTGCACCACCTCTCTCTCTCTCTCCTTTTGTTACTACTATATCTATATTTATTCTACAAAATATGAATAGATCGTTCTTATTTGGTACTTATTTCGGTTTATTTTAAATATGATACTTTTAGTTCTACATTTAGTTCAAAAAAATAGTTTTTATATAATGAAGAAGGTATTTATTTTTAAAAAAAAGTTTACCCTTATTTAGATAAGTAGGTTTTTAAATAATCAAGAAATTACATTAAATATGTACTATTTAATTAAGAGAAATTTAGTAAAAACATATCTTACTTTCTAGGGTTGAATGAATTTTCCTAAGTGTGCTCAATCTATAAACACCATATAATATGAGCTGGAGGGAGTATCAATTAATTCTGAGATTCATAACAGAAAATATGTTGAAAATATAATTAAATAAATAATAAAATAAATTAATTTCCTCTCAAACATGTCACCCCCTCCTCTTTGTAACTTCTTTTGCGGCGATGGAATAAACTCAGGGTCCCAGCTGGGATCTTGAAATGGTTGCGGAAAAGAAAAAAAAAAGTACATAATTAATTAATTGGTTACAGAGTTTAACATTGCCAACTTACATTTAATGCTTTAAATATTTGAAATAGCTGAATAATTGTCAGGTTGTATGTGCTATGGATTGACTACAATTTCTTGTCTTCCGCGTTTAACTTTCTGAATTATTTTTTTATAAAATAAAAGACTTATAATATGTATTATCTTCTACATATTTATATTCCTTCTTTTTATTTTCTTATCATCTGCACATGTGTTTACAAGTGGTTATAAAGAGAAAAGCATTAATTGTTAAACAGGCAAAATATTTTATTCTGTGAATATCTCTTGAGATGATTCGGGCAGATATATAAGGAAATAATTGCCCAAGCGGCAGGTACTCCATGTTTTTTTGCATTCCTATTTTGTAAATTGAAACTTATTTTGTTGAGTTAATTAAAAATTGAAGTATTATGTCATCTTTGTTGTCTTATAAGGCGCATGGTGATGAAGAATCTTTATCTTTTTAATTAAAACTGGACAATTTAAATGATTTCACGTCTCTTGCGTCGCATACTAAATACTAAATTATTAGTGAAACAATTCAATAATACATGAAAGAGAAAAAGTCTATATTCATACATTAAAGTTATCTAAACTTTAGTGATAATATTTTATTTACAAAGGAATGAGGAAAAAAAGCAGCACGAGGTTTGAAAAACTTGACAAAGGAAAGTTCACCAAGTGACTCACCCTTTGAAATTTCTTAGCTCAATCACAGGTGAAAAATAAAATATATTACAACTAACTTTAGCCCCATTCTAATTTTAAGTGTCCTGCCTCTTTGAAGACAAGTATTATACTATAATAAAAGCTGACATTTTTATTTTATAGTAATTAAGTTTTGTTTATTTATTTCATTAGAGTCGTGCGTAATTTTTGTCCTATTTTGAAATATGTATATAGTATCCTAATTTCTTAGAACAAAATACTGTGTTTTAAATGGATGAAAATGCATGCAAGGCATTTACATGTATGTGTATGTTCTTTAAACGCCCAAGTGTATGTCTCTTACTACTTCATAGTTTTGTGAGAGTGCAAAACCCGTCAATGGTGCCCAAAAAAATGTTGCTTTTTTATTATATTTTAAAAAAGTTAAGACGAGAGGACTTTTATATAAATTTGATAATGAATGATTTTTCAGTTGAAAATATTAATAGTTAAAAAAAAAAAAAAAAGGTTTTCCGGAGAAAAGTGATAAGTATGCGCAAAATTAGATGAGATGGACAATTTTCGAGCCGGTTATGAGTTTTTAGGTGCGGTTTGAAAAGTAATAGGGCAATAACCACACTATAATGAGAAAATAAATTTGACAAAAATACTTAAAACGTGTAAGAATTTATAAAGATTTGGACCCCATGAATTGTTTCTTGATTTTTGAATTTATAAAGGTTTGATCAGCCCCATAAATCGATCGTTCCTTGGTTAGAAATTTCAAGAAATCTTTGAACCACATGAATCATTCATTGGGTTCAACTTGTCAATCCTTTAAATTCCAGCGTCGTTTTCTGGATTTGTTCCTTATTTTAGCTAAGGGTGTTTTGTCCAAAACTCTTTCCGTTTTAAAAGAATGATTAAATATTAATACCTTTTAAAATAGCCGTTAATATTTAATAGTGGGTGTTAAAAGTGGTTATTCACCATTTTTTCCCAATAAGTATGAAACGGGGAGCCTGTCAATTGACCCCTGGATTTGCTTAGACTGCGTAGCAAGTGTGGATTTTTATTGTATAGTTATCAATCAAAATAATAGTCGATAGGTGTATATATCTTGTATATTAATGTATATATACATATAATATACATATTTTATACATGATTAGTGTCTTTTTTTTTTTTTTGATATATTATATGACTAGACTACGTATATATACATCTTAAGGAGAAATATTTACGAAACATGATGCTAGTTTTATATTTACAAAACATAACATTACAGACCCTATACAAAACATGCTTTTAAAAAAAAAATTGAAAAATATTTATTTTTTAAATATATATTTTTTTTTTTGATATTTTTTTTTTTTTGCTCAAAATTTTATGTATGAAAGTTGTATGAAATGTGTATATCTCGCTTAAGGCTTAAAAAGTTCGCTCAAAATTTAGTGTATGAAAACGGTATGAAAAATATATGAAATGTGTATATCTCATTCAAGGCTTTAAAAATCCGCTCAAAATTGTGTGTATGAAATTTATATTTCGCTCAAGTCTTAAAATTTCGCTCACATTTTTGTGTATAAAGTTCATGTTAGATTTCTGTAAAATTAATATAACTACAACAACATTGTATACAACTTTGATACAACATTCAAGACTTAAAATAATCGCTCAAATTTTTGTATATGAAATGTGTATATTTTACTCAAGGCTTAAAAAGTTCGCTCAAATTTTATGTATGAAGTGTGTATATCTCGATGATGTGATCTCGCTCAAGACTTAGAATTTCATTCACATTTTTTGTATTTAATGTTCATATTAGGTTTCTGGAAATTAATACAACTATAACAACATTGTAACAACTTTCATACAATATTCAAGGCTTAAAGTTTTCGCTCACAATTTTGTGTATAAAAATTATATTAAAAATTCCTCTCATACATACACATTTCATACATTTTTCATATAGTTTTCATACAAAAAAATTTGAGGTAATTTTTTAAGCCTTTGACCAAATAATAATAATAATAATAATAATAATATTTTTTAAAAAAAAATTTAAATTTTTTTAAAAATATATTTTCTGGAAAAAAAAAATGAAAAATGTATGAAAATCCGTCATGTTTCGTTATATATCGTTATGTTTTGTAAATAAGGAAAACTATCGTTACGTTTTGTAAATATTTATAACTAACATGTATATATATATATATATATATATATATATATATATATATATAGTTTTCCCCTTTTTTTCCCCGCAAGCGCTCACATGTGTGTAGCAAATTTGGATATAGATGTAGCCCAATGGATCCGGATTAGCCCAAAGAGTGGAGCCAGCCCAGAAGCAGAAGTAGGGACTTAGGCCGTCATTTTTGACTTTGTCGTTTGCTTTATCATTTAGAAATGGTGGTACTCTGTGCTTGTGTTGCTATAGTTTTTGTATACCCTTCTAATTTTCTACTCTGTATTCGGGAGAATTTTAAACACATAACTGCGGAAGTATAATATCTCAAGTAAAGATAAGATATAATATTAGGAGAGGGTAAACTTCTTGTCCATCAAACCTGGAGTGCTGGTCGAATTTTACGGCGCACTTGAACGGTCTAAATGATAGCTGTTAATCCCAAATTAAAATACTATGGTAAGACATATATATATAAACAAATAAAGAAATTAGAAGCTGAACACTTGTTGCAAATCTTTGATTGAGTTAGTTCCTCAAATATGTTTGGATTCCATGAATTCAAAGTTGCCCTTGAGAAGACTACAGTACAACACTTATTCAAGCTTTGATTTCATGAGCTGTTATCCGTACTTGAGCATGACCCAAATGTGTGAGTCCAAGTCTAAAGTGTCATAATGATTATTGAATGTATTTCTTTAAGTGCAACTAGGGGTTTAAATCTTAGAGTAGTATCTATCTTATTATCACTTCAGTTTAAATTTATTTGTCCAACTTTTCTTTTTAATTTTTTTTTTTTTTTTTAAAAAGGCTTAAGTCATCGACAGCCATCTAAACTTGTCCATGATTAAAACCCATGGCTCAAACTTCAAACGATGCACATCACTGAACACTTGTACCACTTCGAATCTGAACCATTTAGACACTTTTTTGACAATCAACAAAAAATATAAAATGTGTGTAATTCACTACCGGTGACGTGGCAAACTGACCAATTAAACGACGACATGTGGCAGATGAGTCCAAAAAATTATTAAAAAAGAATTGAGTTAAAAAAAATTAAACTTAAACCCTAAACCTAACCTAACCAACCGCCGCCAACCACCCAAACCCTTCCCCTACTATCCCATCGAAAAACAGTTACCGGCCACCACCATATTCTCTTCTTTGTTTCTTCTTCTTTTATACCACAAATCATCAAATGGCTGAATCAGATTCAATTAAGTACTTTTTCTTGTTTGATTTATTTTACACATTTTCTAAGTGTGACACATCGAAATCCCTATTCTCTTTTTATCATTTTAAAATTTTATACAATACCAAATATGCATATTAAAATTAGTAGAATTGGAGGAGATAAAGCATATAGTCAATACCAGTTCAACTGATCCCAATATTTTTTACGCGAAATATAGACTTATATATGTAAAAAATTAATGAGTTCATTTGTAGAACCCATAGGTTGAACTTGTCATAATTACATCCTGAATCTACTTTTTTGTAGTGTGCCCCCGCCTAAAGGTTGAACCCGCAAATATAAATTCTAGATTTACCTTTTCATAATACTGTACTCATCCTATTAAAATTTTAGATATGCCCCTAACAGCCTAACTATACATATAGTACTTCTTAATTAACCACTTCAAGTTTTAATTTACCACGTCAGGGTTAACCAAAGGGAACTTTGGAAACATGAAGGGTCCAACTGCATTGAGTAGAAGATCAACTTGATAGCGGTAGGTGCACCACTCATCAGCAACAGATAGAAGACTAATTAAGACTAGATCGGAAAAGTAATTCAGGTCTTCTAATTATATTCATGCATAGTTACTTTGTGAGTAGATAAGCCTATTACGTTCACAGCTATTGAAGGCGGGTTAATTCACCATTGGAGGCTAAGAAAAGGGAAAGGTACCACCACTAACGAGATTCTTCAAGCTTTGATCAGGCAGATGTCTAAGCTACTAATTAAACTACTAATTAACTACTACAGTAAGATATAAAGTATGCATCAGATGCTCCGAGAACATATGCGGCGAAGAGTCTATGATATTATTATCCTTTCCAAACTAGCTGTGGCTCTATGTAACTTTTTAAAAGGTAAAGTTGGGGTTACTTTTGAAGTATGATCATCTCAAAACTTATGTTGTTAGTGCTTATTATTAAGTTGTTAGTGCTTATTCTTTTTTGCGGGCTAAACATATGATTTTTTTTAATTTTTTTTTTGACAAAAAGTGGGTATAGTGAGGTTCGAACTTAGGACTTCTATCTGCTTAATTTGATACCATATTGATGTGTGTGATAAGTTCATATAAAAATTTAAACTATCTGAGAGAGTATACTTATATTTACACAGTCATATTCTCAATAATCACAAGTGCTAAACGCGTGGCTAGAACGATAATGGAAGCAAAAGTATCAGAGAATATTTAGTTGTTGTTTGGATATGAACTGAGTAATATTTGAAAAAAGTAGTACTTGAAGTTAAGTTGAAAAAGGGACATGCATCATTTCACTTTAAAAAATGAAATTTTATGTTTTTAACTTGAAAAACTGATTGAACATTTTTTCAAGTTTGGACAAAAAAATTGACACAATATGTAACCAAATAAATTTTGGAGAAAAAGAACTTGAAAAAAAAATCTTATTTATGTCCAAACGGGCCCTTAATGTGTCGACAAATCTAGCATTCTTCCAATCGTAACCATGTTCATTCCACTATTCCAGTACCGTACAAAAAGATTAAAGGCAAAGATATATTGTGAGGGACAAACATTTTATGACTAATTACTTAAGGTTTATATCACTAGACGTGAATTATACTCTTCGAAAATTGGCTCGTCAAAAACATTTATCCATAGACATTGCATAGAAATTCTCACCACCATATATCTTTGCTTTGCCTGACGAAATATTATTTGCTAGCTTCATGTTGTTGCATCCACACTAAATTGGAAGATGAGCTTAACTTCTATATATACTCACTACCTTTATACCATCAAATCATCAAAATCAGTGGCGGAGCCACGATTATGCTATACGGATTGACTAGACCGGTACTGAAACTTTTGTTCAAATCTTATATTTGCGCTTGAAATTCATGTAATATGTATAAATTAGTAATTTAAACTCAGTAACTTAAAGGATTTGAATTAGAACCTGGCCAGCCAAATTAGCTCACTCTAATCTAAATGATAACCATACAAGTAAGGAGTACATAATAAAAAGTGTTACCTACTTATTTAGAAAATAAAGAAAATAATCTGTTATATATGAATTACATCAGTAGTATAAATAAATACAAATTAATATCCTTGGAGCACAAATGCATTTAAAGAAACGAGAAAGAAAAAAATAAAAGAATTCTAAAACTTGAATTTATGATCAGCTGCTTGAGTGTCGAGTACTAAGGACTTTTCATGATGACGCTCAGCCTTGTTCTGAACGACGATTTCTACCTTTTGTTTCTTTTACAGTAATAATAGCCGCATGTAATTAAGTGTTACTTCTTATTCATTCAGGCAAAAAAATTGGACGTCAAAAATCTCTCCACGATACTTTGACCACCCAAATTATTGGCTGTAGCTAAGCTATTAATCAGGTCAACATTTCTCCTCTTCGAACTCGGCCCTGAATCAGTATTATTACAATTCTGATCTCCCAACGAAAAATAAGAAGATTCCGAATTAGACGAAGAAATATCAGGCGAACGCGGACGTCTCCTTGGCCTCACTCTATTAATCTCCGTTACATTAGATTCAATCAAGTGCGGAAAATTGAGTACGGCTCTAGAACCGCGCAGCCTAAATGCGGTTCTATCATAAGCTAATGCTGCATCCTCAGGTGTCT
Organism: Lycium ferocissimum; assembly: GCF_029784015.1. Taxonomy (NCBI): domain Eukaryota; kingdom Viridiplantae; phylum Streptophyta; class Magnoliopsida; order Solanales; family Solanaceae; genus Lycium; species Lycium ferocissimum. Next base: position 27,765,495 of record NC_081348.1, on the reverse strand, counting down.
GATAAGTCCCTAGCCAAAGCCTAGCACCTTTTCTTTCGGGGTCCCTCATTTCTGCAGCATATTTTCCCCATGGCCTTCTCCTCACCCCTTTGTATTTTCTCCTCTCCAATGGTATTGGCTCCGTATTTTCTGTCTTCTCTTGCAATATTGGGATATCTGGATTTTCTTGAACAAAGTTTTGTGGAAATAAGGTGTTTTGATCAGAAATTGAGTGTCTAGGGGTTGGGAAGGTGTTATTGAATGTGTTTAATTCTGAATATATTTGGGAAAAGTCAGGATCATTGAAGAAATGCTGCATGGTATCATGAAAATTTAGCTCAAAATCTAATGATATTCCCTGCATGATCTCTTTAATCGATTATTACAAGGGAAAATGTGGGGTTCTTTGTTTTTTCGTTTTCTTGATTGGGGAACTTTGAGAGTGGCAAGGGAGTAAGAGAATGATGGTGCACATATATAACTTTAGGCATTCGTGAGTGGTTGTTCTTGGACATTATAGTTTCGTGAGTAAGTAGTAGTGCATGAATGTGGGCTATGTCGGCTTCATTCCAGGGAGATTAAATTGCATTTTTCAATAATGAAGGTCAAAATCTTATAAAATTCGGAGTTACCGTATATGAGGAATGAGGAATATAGGTCTGCAACGCAACATATACTTGAAAGCGATGCCTCGAGTATGATATTGCTAATAGCATTGTAGTCAAGTTGAAAAAACTTATACGTATTCAGTATTTATATTAATTCAATAAAAATATGATACATGTTTTTATATACACTCTTATTACTATTAATCGCAGCTAAATACACAATTTTACTTTATTTGTGACTTAACAATGGTAAATTAATATGATTTGGAGTAAACGTTAGTTGCAGGTAAATTTTACCTTTAAGTTGCAGACTTTGTTATATATACACAATTATCAAATAATACGTATAATTTTAATTGTTAATGAATAAAGTAATGTTAAGTGTACCAACAAAGTCCCGTATTGATAGTTCCAAGGATTAGGAGCTACATATAATGTGTATGAACACTACTCTTAATGATGTGAGGTCTTTGAAAAAACCATATTCCCTTGTCTCAGTGGAGATAATATCACACCATGTGAAAGATATATTTAGACTGATTTTGCCCAACAATTAAATATGTATTAAAGTAATAAGTTTATATACACGAAACATGTCTGCGTTATTGATTTAGTGTAACATGTGGTGCGACAAATTTAATTTGTTACCGTACGTTGTAAATGTAATAATGAACCTTAGTTACTTTTGTGAACCAGTTGACCATTCAAACAACCCCGACAATGCAGGGCGGAAAATTCATAATACTAATTAACTACTCATTCGACAATGAACTTTTAAACCACTTGTCATATCAATCTGTGTATTAATTCTGTGTAGATGTATGAGGTTACTTCTTCATCCTTCTAATCTTCTTCTTTTTGTTCTAGAGAATTTTTAAACAGATGGAGAAGACAATTGTGGAAGTATAATAATTAATAAATTCAAGTAAAGATTAAGACAAAAAATTAGGAATGGGTAAACTTGCTGTCCATCAAACCTGGAGTGCTAGTTGGTACGGCGCGCTTGAACAGTTGAACGGTCCAAATGATAGCTGGTAAATCCCAAATTGATTAAAAGAATATGTTATGAGATAATATATTATACTAACAAATAAAGGAAAATTAGAAGCTGAACACTTTATGCAAGTCTTTGATTGACTTAGTTTATGGTGTCCTCAAATATGCTTGGGTTCCGTGAACTCAAATCTGACATTGAGAAGACTAGAATTAGGGTGTGTTTGGTAGGAGGAAATTAAATGTTTTCAATTTTCTCATGTTTGGTTGGTTAAAATAATTTAAAAATATTTTTTAGAAAAATATTATCCATAAAAATCATTTTCCTTCATACCAAACATACCTTATTCAAGCTTTGAATTCATGAGCTATATATTATCGACGTATTCGGCTCGTTTTGAGGCTAGTATCTAATCATGACCCAAATGTGTGAGGCCACGTTCGAATTATTGTATCATATAATGTACTAATAGTTATTGAGTGCCCATCTTTAAGTGTGATTGCACTTTAATGTAGTACTTTTTTCCTTTGTTTGGCTTATTTTTTCAAACTTTCTCCTTAATGTATTACAGGTTTTTTTGTTTGTTTGGCTTATTCTTTCAAACTTTCAAGTGTGACGTATTGAAATTACTATTCCCTTTTATCACTGTGGAATTTCATATAATCAAACCAAATATGCATATTAATTAAAACTGTACCCGTGGAAGATGTAATATATAATCGATGCACATTCAATTGATCCCAATATTTTCTACCAAAATGTGTGTGTATTTATATGAATAGTTTATATCGATATTTTGTATGACTTTTTTAGGAAACTTCAAGTTTAATTTATCACGGTTGACCAAAGGAAACTTTGGAAACATAAAGGAAATTTATTGTATTGAGTGGAAGATCCACTTGATCGAGGTAGATGCACCACTCATCAGCACCAGATAAACGACTAAACACAAGATCAGAAAGTTGCATTGAAAATGGGTTGACGGAATCAATTCACCATTGGAGGCGAATATAAGGGAACCCCACCCACCAATAAGATAAAGAGG